>NW_008765559.1:0-490 GCF_000715545.1 Opisthorchis viverrini
CCGGGTTTGTCTAGTCATTTCAGGAGCATCCACATATATGCCGAATGTATCAACTTACTGAATAATAAATGGAAATTGCATCAAGTGTGGATAGCGTACCTCTCGGTAAGAGGCAAACTGCACCATTTTTCAGAGCATACCTATCCTGCCAAAATTAGACGACCGAGTTCTTATCAGTAAACCATATTGCCTTTCTGCGTTTGATTTGCCGTTCTGCACCAGCCCTCGTCCTAGTTGTTTTTTAGGCCAGTTTGTTCTAGAAGTTCTTCCGAATAGGTCAAGTAAAGTGAATAAATCAAGTTTTTGACTTTTCTTTTCAGCATTTGCGATGGATGCATAAATAGATATTTTCGATGATCCCAATTTCATGGACACGTCCATCCGCTTTAGAGAGTTTCCAACTGAAAGACTGACAATACATTACTCGTTGTGAACGTAAACACATGTGTGTTGCTACCAACCGAAAATATCATTCAGGGGGTCAGTCTTC
>NW_008765560.1:0-490 GCF_000715545.1 Opisthorchis viverrini
TGGGCTTCCAGATACACAGCATTCAAGTGCAGAAAAAACTGGTACCTACTGCTTGCTTTTACTGGCAAAGTATGGATGATACTGTGCACACAAAGTTCCTAGTTTCTGCATCCCTCTGATCTCATGTCAAAGACTATCAAAATCTTCTGAGTGTTAGCATGTGTTTGTCAGTGTGCCCCGTGGAAACTTTAGCAGCTAGTGACGTAAGACCCAGCTGTATTTATTTACACCTTCATATGTGTGACACACAGACAAAAAGTACGTTCGAGCGATGACAATCAGCTGCGGAACAACGGTGCTCGCCGTGGGAATAGCTAGGCGGTCACTTAGACCCAGAGTGCAAAGAAAAACCTGGTGGGAGGTAAGTTATATGTATGGAAGTCGTCTGCCACCACACTTGTGTTGGGAAGAAGCAGGAGCAAAGAGCTGAATTGGATTTAAAAAGAATAAATTTGTTCACTTGTTGGTTGTTGCGGGATTTTGTAGAATG
>NW_008765561.1:0-490 GCF_000715545.1 Opisthorchis viverrini
CGAAGCGCACCCACGTCCATTTGTTCTACTTAATCCTATTTCAAGATCAGGTGCCGATCTGCAGACCCGCGGAACTCGAACAATCTAAGGTAGAGGGAGAGAATTGTGTGAGACCGTTGGTTCCCAGGCACCAATCCGTGCTCCTAAATCGTTGGACGGGTTAGTGGGCTGTTTCTAGTCAACCAAACGGGCTTTGTTGTTGGTAAAGTCTGACAGGAGAAACAACGGCCCAAAAACTGCTTCCCGTAAAATTTCGAAGAACCTTGGGACACATTTCATCACAGTACTTACTCCTAACCAAAGCTGAATTATCAGCTGTTTGCCTGAGTTCTGTTTACTCAAATTTCAAGGCAAATGTGCAGGGTGGAAAATATTGCACAGTAATTTATTGGAGAGAAGTGCAGTGTTCTGCGGCAAGTGCACTCCCATGGTGGATAACACTGACGCTTAAAGTAAAAGAATAATTGCGGGCACCCACTATCATCATCAT
>NW_008765562.1:0-490 GCF_000715545.1 Opisthorchis viverrini
CCACAAGACAATTCTTGTCAATACGGCGTGTATGCTTCACTTACAATCCTGTTTAAATCGACTTAATGACATTCAAACCGATTGACTCCACGTTCGCACTTGCGAGATTCAGAAGCGCATATTCTAAATCGCCGTCTTAGGTAAACAAGCACCGAAAGCTGATTCCAAGTGGCTCGCCAAACAAGTGTTTTTTCACACGCCTACAAAGTACCGAGGCACGGCATGCTTACACCATCTGGTGACTGGAATACCCGCACGGAACCGCACGATGCTTCAACGCATCATATTTCCGGAGAGCACTTTCCCGACGCTCACTGTGAAAATCACGACAAGTATGTCAACTCGCCTGATTCCTAGAGGATATGCGCCAACAACATGAGCTACCAGCACCCCGAGAATAGCCTACCGACATTGTACTAAAATGGTCAACACACCATTCGCAATACTGACAACATCCTAGTAGTATCTTGAGGCACCTCATTTATAAAGA
>NW_008765563.1:0-490 GCF_000715545.1 Opisthorchis viverrini
GATTTTTTTTGAAGCCTTCTTAAAAAACCGAAAGAAATGCCTGGGATTAGCCAACCAATCAGCAAACTTACTTGTGTCAGGCCCACAGCCAGAGCCAACGCAGGCGCGCATCTGACGCGAATATCAGTAGACCACTCAGAGTCATCCATACTCTGTTGTGACATGGCCAAAGTGTCATTCCCTGGAGCAGCTTTTACTATTTTTGATGGGACAAAGAATAAAACGAAACTTAACACTGTTGAGATAAAAAGCGACCAAAACCACGGTTGGCAGAAGCATGTTAGCGCAAAACCGCCCTGTAAGTTTGAAACCAAGCTAAGCAGCATTGAGTTTTTACGCCCTGTCAGTTTATCTCAGGGGGGGGGGTACTGCAGTCTAGTTTTATCGTACGAGGGCTAAAAGCTTTTCAAAAAGCGAATTTGGAAAGGTCCTTTTAGAATACCCTGTGTTTGAGGATATGCGCCGTTAATCCAAGCCAGTCTTTGAGGTC
>NW_008765564.1:0-490 GCF_000715545.1 Opisthorchis viverrini
CGTTTATAATGATGGTCTTCTGGTGAGGCAGTTTTCAGCAACCTTGTGAGTAGTCCGTTTAATTTTAGCCCTTAATTGGTCGTTTTGTCCAGAGACAAACCGTTCTGTGTTGTGACCGTCAAAGAAATCATTCCAGCACCACTGAACAGGTTATTCGACTAGTTTGACTGACGATCAGTCGTCCCATCTTGGCATATTTTCGGTCTGACCAGGGAGCACAGTGAAGTAAGACAAAGTACTCGTTTGAAAATGAGTAGTCACAATGTTTGCCCTGTACGGACTCATTTGATAGCTCACGTTGAAATCCTTACAGTCAGCTGAGATAATGTAATGAGTATGTGGGACTATAAAAAGGACGCCTGGAATTTGTTCAATCTAATCGTAAAAGTGACACGCCACTCGTGGCAGTATTAGTTTTTTTAACCTTAAAAGTACGTTTTTGGAACTTGTTCTACAGGCATCTCAATCCGAGAAAACCTCCAGCATCATC
>NW_008765565.1:0-490 GCF_000715545.1 Opisthorchis viverrini
TCGACATCGTGTATCAACCGGGGCCAATGTAACGCGTGCTTCCTGCGCTGATTCACTTCCGAGTTAGCAGATTCCCGACAGATGGTCCATATGGCTTTTGGCTTCACAAAACCATATAACTGATGCTTAAAGAGTGTTGTAGTGTTCGTTTCTTGTTTAGAATAATTAAATTGGGTTAGGATAACCTCCAGAGTCAGTTGATGACCTTTATTTACTTGCTTTGGCGCGATTAAAACCTCAGCTGCCTCAGAGGGCTTGAGAAGGCCTGAAACCGGTGGAAGCTGGGCTTCATTCGGCGCCAATTCTTAATGTACCGTGCCAGATTCATCCTCATTGGAAGGGTAAGACTGGGACCAGTGGACTAATAAGGAGACTGTACCCTCATTTGTAGGTGCGATATCAGAACTGGTCTTTGCATCAACCCACATTGCCTCCTGGCAAATGGAAATCCCAATATAGGCGTGGGCTATCAAAACCCTTGAAAATTTAG
>NW_008765566.1:0-490 GCF_000715545.1 Opisthorchis viverrini
TCTGCATCTCGACTTCTCCTCTCTAGGCTAGGGCAGTACCTCAGTCCTCGTATTTCCTCCGAGTAGCATGGCAGGCAGGCTGAACGATTATTATTATTTATTTTCATCAACCCACCCTTCATGCCTCCATGATTATTTCGTCCTAGGGAATACTGTTTCCCGGTACTAAAATCCTTGCCATTCTAACCGGATTCATCAAGTGGGATGCAGAGGAGGAAAACAGATAGTTAGTGGGCACCACGAACTTCCACAGTTATTAGTACAATGGCAGAGGCATTTTCCAGTTTCACGTAAGGCTGAGCGTCCTGTAAGATCTACTCAACGTTCTAATGCCAGTCTCGCTCGCCTACGATTAATTGGCGTTTGTTGTCATGTGATTCGCTGAACCTGTCTGCTTGAAACCACAGTAGACATTTTTGGTGGGAACTGAACGCAGAGGGAGGGCCCTATATACCCATCATTCGGTTGTTGATCAGGTGGCTGTTGATCT
>NW_008765567.1:0-490 GCF_000715545.1 Opisthorchis viverrini
CACGGGAAGTTGCGAACGGATTAGACTCACTCTTCGTAAACGTTGCAACTTCGATAACCCTACGGTTTTGGCGAAAATAATTTTGTTGGGCTTTTGGTCAGCGGCTATTTAGGTCAAAATCTAAAATCATTGTGAGACACCCCTCAAGCTACTGATGCGATTCTCTTTTGAACATACACGTTAGAGCCACATTATGAAACTTTAGTCATGCACAGTGCAAGTGTACAAAGAATCCGAAAATGAAGTTTCAAACAGCTGTGGGGGGATACGGTATTTGGCCATAGAGAGGTTTTTTCTTGAGACTCAACTCACTCATTGAATGAAACGACCCATTCAACCCTGCAATGACGATGTCAACTCGATTGGTGAGGAAACGTTTGCAACAAAACTGCCATGCTCGGCGAACAGACCAACAACCAATAAACCGACGAAAATAGTGCATTTCACTACACCGTTAAAAAAGCGTACTAAAGGGTGTATCTATAGGAAC
>NW_008765568.1:0-490 GCF_000715545.1 Opisthorchis viverrini
TAATCATCATCGCGCATCTTGCGAAATACAGGCATCATACGACTCGCAAACAAAGAGCAAAATATTCAACAGGTGAATATTCGGCAACGAGCCGTGGAATCATGCGAAACAAACGCGCACAATTGCTGAATCCCCATTTAACCGTCGGTACTATTGTGCGGCGAATCACTAGCCTTCACTTTGGCCATTTTTAAAGCCCTTTGTTACTTATTAAAACCACCAATTACACGTTCAAAAAGGGTTTCCATTTTTATTTTCATTTCGTCCAACACACGTGTGAAGTGAAACAACAAGCAAATTAGTAGGAACTATCATTCAATAGCTTGGCATTCAATGTAATACTTATCGTGGATTTCAGTATGAATACTGCACAGTGAATAATACAAATACGAATAGTAGTTTTACAGATACCAATTATTGTACTCCCTCACTCAATACTGTGCCAATATGATAAACGTTAACCATCGGAACTGTTGTAGTACAAACGCAT
>NW_008765569.1:0-490 GCF_000715545.1 Opisthorchis viverrini
AAGTGGCGTCTGTTTGAGATAGCAATCTACCAGACCGAAGAGTAGCCCATAACGGACAGACAAATATCCTTTTTGTCTTACTCCTCGCAATAGTCACATCAGTTGCTCCGTTTTTCTTCTAGTCTCCTTTCGAATATTTCGCCAGTTTTCATCCCCTTTGAAATTCAGACGAACCCGGTTACAGAAATCGATAACCTTTCTTCCATTAAGTTCAACTATTCAGCACGTTGCGTAACCGAGCTTCACACAGTTGTCCTTTCCGATTATCATGGGTGAACGTGTCGTCAGTTGGTGTTCTCACACAAACACAACTGATCAGTTTGGAAAACTGCATCAACCCAACTGAGAGATTTGTTACCATATTTTCTATGCACACACATAAAATCGAAATTCAGCTACTTTAGCCGAGAATTGTTGGGCAACCTTGTGTTGCGTTGCACACAACTGAATTTGCCGGTCTCTTTGGTGTGATAAGCCAAGGAATTCAACG
>NW_008765570.1:0-490 GCF_000715545.1 Opisthorchis viverrini
TAATCCTGTGTTTATCTTTCGTATTACTTTGGCATGAAAACGCATGTCAAGTAAGTCATAATTGTGTGCGTTTTGCTTTTGTCATGTGCATACAAGACTGCCATAACTGTGAAGCATGAAACAGGTAGCGCGGTTATTCTAGCGGGTGCTTACTTCGAGTATCAAGGCAGCTAGCCCCCGAATAATCACCACAGGTAGAAGGTTTGGATTTTTCAATGCCGATTCCAACCGGAATGCGCTGGATTTTTCGATAAAATTCTAAGCTTGTGTATCGCAGTTCAAGTGAAAATGTGTCGTGGCCATTGTCAGTTCCCCAAACCTAATTTCGGGTTTCCCTTGGTGCAAAATTGCTAATGCTGTCAAATTGTTTGAAATCTGGGGAACGAAAAGTGAATGCCATAAACTACATTATTTGAATGCATCATTCGAACAAAGACCAAAGTGGAATGTTTGCTTTGCTGAAAAAATACGGGCACGGAAACCATTCCTC
>NW_008765571.1:0-490 GCF_000715545.1 Opisthorchis viverrini
AAGGACGATGATCCAATAGCGCGTGTTGGTCGGCACGACAACATTCAGAGGCATAGTAGAGTAATTTACCTCCATAGGGAAATGGTTCCAGCACGCGTGTGTAAATCACTGTTGAGTGATACCTACCATTCATCAAATTACGCGAATACCTAGACTGATAACCGTTCTATACACATAAAAGTCACCTACACGTTACTACAAATATTTAAACACTGATTAGTTACTCGATTGAGCTGAGCTGACTGAGCTGCCCGGCCACCGCATCAGAAGAACCGTAAGTGGACTGGTCAGCAGTTCAGGAAAAAACTTAACATCGCATAGGCTGACACAAATGTTTTGAAAACAGCCATTTTGTCGATCTACTACTGCACTTTGAAAGCGAAAATACCACGGAAGAATGTACACACTCATCATCTTTGTAAGACCCCTCATTTGAAGACCGCGCCGACATAACTAGCGTTAATAATCTGGTAAACTCACCTGGAACCCA
>NW_008765572.1:0-490 GCF_000715545.1 Opisthorchis viverrini
GTAGCACGGCAGCTAGATACCGGAAGGGTTTTACAGCTGAGCGACTATTCGATTAATAGAATGGAGGACGGACAAATAATGGAGCAACCACGGCGAGCGTTTCGTTCGTACACATCGTTAGGGTAGGATGCTCCTCGAACTGTAGAGGAGTATGGATGCGTGGTGTTATAACATAAGTGAGGAACAGTCACAGTGCCTATTGCTCATCCGTAGAGAGAAGGCTAGATGTTCAGACTACAAGCCAGCTGCCCGCGGTTTTATGGAATGTGTACAGATTCATGAACTGTTTGTTGATAATGCTTCCACGAAGGGACGAATCTGATCTAACCTGCTTATCAGCTACAATGAAAAGAAGGTATCTCCGTCTAATTTCTTGTTAAAGGCTGTCACGTGTGCTTGATTTTAGCAAAAGCTTACGCACGCAAACGAGCAAGTAAGCGATGTGCTTGAATAAGAGCCCTTAGTGTGATTTGTTTTCTCAACCCTCATA
>NW_008765573.1:0-490 GCF_000715545.1 Opisthorchis viverrini
CTCATTCAGGCAATCTGGATAGATAGGTCGTTACTGGCATCGATAAGCAGCCATATGTTGTGGATTCCCCAACCAGTCGCAATGGGATCACGCGGTTCCATCCAGGAAGACGAGTAGTACCAACAGCACCCAAACTTTTCGCAATCTCTTCCATAACCCTCTGCTAGGTCAAGAGTTGGCCACCTCTGCTTCCGCCACTCGGCATTGAAGCTAGTCATCAACCAGAAGCATTCCCAATTCGATCACCGGTGATGGGTGTGTTGTGTCGTGGGTGCTACCTGAGTGATTTAGTAGCTTGATGCAACTTATTCTGTCACGTTGATAGTCTAGTTACTTGAGTGGGAAAACCTCAAGGAAGAAGACAAAGGACAGCGGATGAAGATAGGCTATATTGCAGATGAAGCAATGGAAGAAAGCGCTGCGGCCCAGTTGGCTACAACAGAGAGAAAATGAAGTCTCAGTGAAATATTACGAAAGGTAGAATTGTTCG
>NW_008765574.1:0-490 GCF_000715545.1 Opisthorchis viverrini
ATTTGGCCTCCAAATATCTCGCTGTTCACGGGTCACATCAGACGGTCCTCATGCCATACTACCGAGGTATCAGCAAAGACCGTGGTGAAGTGTCTTATGGTTTAATACTCAGTAGCCACTGCATGAACCGTTTCAATACCGGTCCGGAGACTCCGTGATATCATTTTGGCCACAGAACAATCTCTCAACTGATAACAGTTCGAGTGCGAGTTTTATCGACTGTGTTCTTTTTTTACATAAAACAGATGGGCATTTGCTCTGGATGAATAGTTATTTCCGCTCAGCTTTCAACGCGTTGTTCGAGATAATTCTGCTTGCGTTGTCGGATATAGGACACCGTAAGATATTCCACTTTTGGTTGGAGTAAACGAACACATCGTATATTCCCGGTGTTTTGCCTCCGTGCTCTCCTCTGAAGCACACACTCGTTCCTTCTAGTCATTTGAACTCTTGAGGGAACGTGACATTCGACCGAGCTTAGTTCGATTCT
>NW_008765575.1:0-490 GCF_000715545.1 Opisthorchis viverrini
CGAATATTGTGATCTTTCCGCATAAGACTGTCTCTGGAGGCCAGGTTTGAGGGGCCCCAGCTTTTTTCGAGTCGGTCGACACTCTCGACTGCGGCAATGGGCTTGTGGACCAGCTGGAGCATTTGCTAGTCTGCAGGCCCTGTAGAGCTAAAAGTTTCACAAATAGGTTGGAATCCAAATCCAAATCTGTTCCGTCATTTTTGGAACGGGTGTTTAGTCGTTCGCACCTGGTAGACTTATCTTTTTCCAACGGATTAACCCGTCGGGACGCTGAGGATGCATGGCTCCGGCGGCAACAGTCTCTCAAAAGTTTATGGATTTTATGTTGGGGTGTCTAGTTCTCCTGTGTGTTTCGGTGAGAGTAAGCAAAACTGGGCAAGATAGTGTCATGCAATCCAATCGCCTGTCCACCATAACTTGCCCTGGGGAACGGCCGTCAGGACATTTTGGGAGATCCCCCGTAGTTCGACGAGAATGTGTGTAAAATTTT
>NW_008765576.1:0-490 GCF_000715545.1 Opisthorchis viverrini
TCCTCAGAACAGGGCTAGGTCAGACGAGCTCTTCGAGGGAGACTGTTCCGTAGCATTTCAATTACGTGTCCTAATTGGCCTAACCAATAAATCGTAAGTAACTCATCCATCGACGGAAATCATCTCATTACTAAAACTATCTGGTGTGCTGCGGCATTGCTAATCCAATGTTTCTGCCAAGCTTGGACAGTACTTATGAGACACTAATGGTCAAACACTAACAGATTTTGTACGTCGTTTCTAATCCATGGAGAAGTGTGGAGCACACCCCACAGTGTATGCTCTGTCTTTGACAGACAAACTGATGTCACATCTGCGCCATAGGTGTCTCATGTTGGCAAAACTACTTTGAATTTCATTTTAATCGTCTCCAGCCAGTTCACCGGAACCTTCACAACTATCTGGGCATGAGATAGCTCAGTGGCTAAAGCGCGAACTCACTGACCAGAAGGTATGTGGTGCAAACCCAACCTCGGCATCCCGACTGCTC
>NW_008765577.1:0-490 GCF_000715545.1 Opisthorchis viverrini
ATGATGATGGTGATGACAATCAGATAAGGTGAAAGAGTTATAAGGTAGTGAAGAACGATTCAATGATGGCGACGATCCGGACATTTCCTAATCAATTTCTTAGCTATTTTTTCATACCCTTCTGAGAGGCAAAGGGTTGGCCGCCCCTCTGAATTTGGCACGGAATAAGACACTCAGCAAACGATGATTCGACATGCGCAATGTATGACCAAACTACCGATGCTTCTGGCATTGGATGCATTCTTCAACTGAACTCACTGTCACACGACCGAACACTAGTTTTCCAATTGCCTTGTTGCGAATTTCAGGTTTACCGTCCAGGGTTGTAGTGCAGTTCGACAAAGAAACTGAATGGCAGCCGGTGGCAAAGATGGTCACGCCAGCTTGACCCTTGGTGGTTTCACTCGCCGGTCGCGCATACCAACCGAAATAATCTTCGGGAATCCCAACATTTTCTGCCCGTTCCATTTCCTTAGATTTCTGTGTCCAC
>NW_008765578.1:0-490 GCF_000715545.1 Opisthorchis viverrini
GTACAGTTAATACCCTAATGTTTCAGCCCCCAGTTCTGGACTTCTCTATTTATTCCACACACTGACCCTGCAACTGCTGGCTTCTTGTGATCTTTTTGTCGAATAGTGAACCACTTCGATCCTCGCAGACTTTATAATGACGTCGGCGGTTTCATGGTCCCCTGATTCGAAAATTTCTTCATGGTTCTTAACATCCCTCGATGTAGAGTCATCTCCAGTAACAAGCTCTTAGGCTGGTACGGTTCCGCGGGATACTTTATTGGTGAGATATTTGTTTTATTTATACTATAACGTGAGTAAAAGCACTTTCCGAACTAAAGCTGCTACCCTGACTTGATGGTCGGTCTTGAGTGCTGCAAAAGTTCCATGGGCTACACTGGCTGAAACGTCGTTCCACGAGAAATGGCCATGCCAGAAAGGTCAAAAGAGAGCTCACAGACGAAGAGCAGCGAGACCGCACTACTGCGGGCCACAGTGCTAAGAAGCGGTC
>NW_008765579.1:0-490 GCF_000715545.1 Opisthorchis viverrini
CTTGTAACATTGCTTGTGACAGGTCTTTTATCCTACTCCGGTTAACATCCTAAAACGGATATATCATTCCCCGTGTACTTGCTTCCCCTTTATTCTTCATGTGCGAGCGGCATCAACTTTCTGAGACTGTCTGAGCAGCGTTTTATTCGGATCTGGGTATTTATCCGACGTTTGTGCAAAAAAATATGGTAAGATCGGAACATTTTCAATTATATTTCGACCTAGTTATTGAGTGAAGATAAGTCGGGAAAACAGAATATCGACTGAGCGCTGTCTGTGCCATTGGATGTTCCTGTTAGTGTTCCTGTCTAAGCCCGTCCTAAACGAAGGGTACCCGATAAATCTTGCAGTTCACCACCCGAAGATATCCACGAAAGACAGTGTGAGTGATCAATATTTTCTAGAGCACTATTGATTGATACGTTTAGGACGAAATGCCAAGTTTTCTGCATACATGAAATAAAGACAAGTTTACCTCTAGTACATTCTA
>NW_008765580.1:0-490 GCF_000715545.1 Opisthorchis viverrini
AACCCACAGTTAAAGTCACCTGGATTAGTGATGTGTGTGTACGAAAATTGCGAAGCTAATTGAACGAATCAACCACCAACCGAACAACCCCAGCTACCAGCATTCTATTCTATACTGAAATACACTGTGTAAATCAGAGGCTGATTAAATATCATACACTCAGGTGACCTGAAGCACTACTACTGAACTGAAACAGCATTTCAATAAATTAACAAAAGGTGTCCCACAGTTGAGTACTGGTGTCAGTCGAACAAACACACGTTTCTTCTTTGTTGACCAATGTCGCTCCGTGAAAGACTCAAAAACAGCATTCGGAAACCAAGTTGTGTAAATCCAAATGAATCTGACTATTATCTAACGTTCTGTCCAACGTCTTTGTCACACAGAAATTCTCTACATCTGCTCGTTTCAGCCTTATGCCTTGTAACGTCAGTTTTTACTATTTTTTGCTGAGTTTTCACTGTCATGTGAATGTAGACGCCAGGGTGGT
>NW_008765581.1:0-490 GCF_000715545.1 Opisthorchis viverrini
TGTGTGAGTAGGAGCATAACACCCCTGTCACAATAAATTGTCTTGTGTAGCGAAACCTCAGAGCGTTCAGTAACTGAGTGCATCGACTAACTTCCGGATATTTTCTGAGTGCATAGATCCGTGTTGCATGGGGAAAACCGCAACACTGATCAGGTTGTAATCATGTAGTGATGTTTACCGGCTCTAGCTTCGTGTACAAGGTATTGGTGTAGTCCTGTGAATGCATTTCCAGGATAAATCACATGATCTTGATCACTCAGCTGTGTGGCCACCGCGCATGTAATGTTGACTTAGTATTTTATATTCACATGCTGGTTACCCTGTGGAATGCGATTTTGAACATCAGTACCATAATGACAACTCCATCTAAAAATTACTCACATCTCACAATCGTGCACACAGGAAAAATGCGGAAAAATGAGTGGCGTGTAAAGATGTAAAGTAGCTAGCTACTAGCTAGCTAGCAACCTACATTCCACAACATTGCTAA
>NW_008765582.1:0-490 GCF_000715545.1 Opisthorchis viverrini
TGGGGCGTGGGTTACAAATATGGACAGAAAAACGTGGGGTATTCTACATATCAACGTAATGGATGATACAATCGGCCTCGATGAACTGTGTATGTACATAACATCTCTGTAGCTTCCGTGCTGAAGATATCGGTTTGCCAAGGAAAGGCGCGCTGCGAACGGGCGATTTCGGATTGCACGGTGGTTTGGAACCCAAAAACGATCGTGTGTGAGAACCTGTGTGCGGGAATAAATGAACGCTTGTTTAGTGTTGTGGCTTCTTGCTTGAGCATAGCGTGCCCTCAGGGCATGTTCATGTGATGTCATGCGTTTTACTCAATCGGTGCGAAGCGAATGAATCGTTGTCTAATTGTTTATATCAAACAGGGTGAATTCTTCACCTAATTTTCCTCAGAAAATGTCCCATTTAAAGAAGACACATCTGTATGATGCTACCCAAAAACTGTTGTGGAACACAATACCCACCATATTCGAGGATTAGTAGTGATCG
>NW_008765583.1:0-490 GCF_000715545.1 Opisthorchis viverrini
TAAGTTAAGTGAAACGAATTTTTCGTTTGATATACAAAGTTTATTTTTCCGTGACTTAGGCCGTTCACCGTATGCGGAACCTGGATTGATGATGTCAGCTTAAATAATTCGTGATAGTCCTGGTAATTATTGAGAGTCACTTCTGGACTAAACGCCATGGCGTCCTTAGGTAAATGCTAATCAGTAACCGCGGTGATCCTTGGTGTACGGAGGCATATTCCTGAAATTTTCACCGACTGATTATGGTAAATATGGCATTCGATAACGGCAGTTTCATGCTACATTTGGGTTTACATCCAGGGCGTCACAAAATAGGGTCTAAATCAATGCTTCTCTGAAACGCTTATGATTGAGACCCAACGTTTGTCTGCATGAATACTAGTGTAATTGTTTGAGGGATATTGAAGCCAGGTGGACTAAAAATCGTCTATGTGAACTGGCCCAGTTAGAACGTCTGTCTATTAAACGAACAAGTGTTCGCAGGCGTTGA
>NW_008765584.1:0-490 GCF_000715545.1 Opisthorchis viverrini
AATGTTTGATGCATGCGAGTAGTTTATGTTCAGGGTATATTACAGTGGTCCACAGTTACGTATTTGAACTGTTCATGACGTTATACTATGCCGGAGCAACTTTGGATCAAATCTATCTGTGAAATTGTCCTACAGTAAGGCCTCTACTCATTGGATGTTCATTTGAAGCCATGCCAGCAGAGCCTGCAGCTGCTTCGGCCAAAGGTAAGGAGACTGCTCCAGCTGAGTTCGAAGGCACTATATAGATGAGTGAAAGTGTTTATGGACCCATGAGCAGAGAGTTGATGACCCATTGGCTTCATTGAATTCATTGTCCGTCGTTTAAACGAGTGTGATCAAAATGGAATAACGTTTTGAAATGTGGTTGCTGAAAGGCTAAATACGTGTGCTTCGTTGTTATGGCACAACATCATAAAGGAGGGAATCGTCTAACACGCGGGTATGTCTTTTGTCAGCACCAGATTTATTTGCGTTTTAATTACCATGAGTG
>NW_008765585.1:0-490 GCF_000715545.1 Opisthorchis viverrini
TCGGCATCAAAGATATGATCACGCGCCCGGGGGCCACATTGCGACAAACGTACGGTGTGATGAATGTGAAGAAGCGTTCAAATATCCATGTGATTTAAAACGTCATATGCAATGCCATTCGTCCGAAAAGAACCGCGTGTGTTCAACATGTCCTGAGGTGCTTCCAAACCGTGGAGCTCTACAGAAACACAAATTCCTACATCACGACATACTACCGGTGGAAAAAGTAATGAAGCACGAATGCGCTGTTTGTAAACGTTGGTTTCAAAGCACTCGTAGCTTGAGCGTCACTCCGTTGTTCATATAAAACAGCGACCTCTCGTGTGTGTTATTTGTGCCAAGGCATACCCACAGCTTGAGTCACTCCAGCGACATCAACGCAAAAATCATTAGCAGCAAACAATGTTGGACTTTCTTTGAAACCCGCCTGTATGGGATGTTGCTTCTGACCAAAATGAATGTTTGATTTTCAAGTGACCAAAATTAAAAC
>NW_008765586.1:0-490 GCF_000715545.1 Opisthorchis viverrini
TGTTTGAAAGGACACGCTGCCCTGCCCAGCACCATCGCAGAAGGCCCTGAATGCAGCAACCGAACCAATGTTGGTTTAAGCCCCTGTGGAGGTGTGAAAACTATTTTCATGGGCGCACGAATGGTGACCATGTGCGTAATGATGAACAGCACTTCTAGCGTCAGTGCACTTGAGTTCCGGTCACATGGTTTAAGGAGCAGATCTCCTCCGTCGGTGTAAGCAAGGCCAAACAGGAATGCGTTTGGACATAGACGGAAGGTGCGCGATACAGGCTTAAATGCTGATGAGTGGTGCTTACCGCTCACACCAGTTAGTTTTTGAAACTCCAAGGATTAAGGAAATCCTGATACACGGTGGCCGTTTATATTCCTTTAGGGCTACATTTTTGGGATCGGTTTCAACCGCAAAGTTTATTCTACGGTTGCAAGCTTTGACAAATGCAACCAAAACATCGGTAACTGTCTGTTAACCACTGTTTAACGGAGTTCCT
>NW_008765587.1:0-490 GCF_000715545.1 Opisthorchis viverrini
CGCATACATAGGTCCTTGTCCACTACAACGGCTACGAAGAGCAGACATTTATCCACCAGGCTGCTCTCTCCTAATATTCATCCCAGCATTGACACAACGAAGGGCCGTAAGACGCTCAAAATTGCCTGAAACGGCAACTAATTAAGATAGACCACGTTCGGTTGGGAAAGAAGTGAACGAATCAAAATATTCGTTCGGTGACAAAGATCTCCATGATTCTGACAGTCATTTGTCAGTCATGCATGGAAATAGTTGAAACATTCGAGGATGCCGATGTGGAAATGAGGTAGACGTCATTTGTTAAAACAACGATCACATGGCTCATATGCTTTCAAAAGCGTCTTGTGACTATGGATAGATTGCATTAAAATCAAATGATAATGTCATTTTACTTTACCTCGATCGCTGAAGAGGCAGGAGAATTTGGTTTATCCAGCTGGAATGTCACTTCCATTTCCGCCGAATCATCTCGCAGCAGACCATGTTTTCT
>NW_008765588.1:0-490 GCF_000715545.1 Opisthorchis viverrini
TTTTCGTGTAGCGAATCAACCCGATGTTTACGGGAGCTGGAATGAGAAACTAATAAGTACACCATCCGTGATAATATCCAGCTTCTATAATACACAAAGTGTAAACAGTAGGAGTGGTGGAGAAGATTCACCATGCTGCCTTTCTTAATAAGTGGGTTCTGTGTCATATAAGCGGTAATAATGAACGGATCATGAAATGTGAAGTTGGCAATACTCCCCAACCAGAAATCAGTATATCAACCCGGCGAACATTCTCATCATAACCGCCTTGTTCATTGCGGGAGCTCGCCTATAAACTCCTCTATAATGAGCTTCCCTTCACATCAAAACCAGCCTCAAGTCACCGTCATACTGTTCACCAATACAATCAAGTTTGCTATTATGGTGTCCATTGAATAGTTTTCGTAAAAATTCCGTATGGATGGTGCAGTTTACAGATTCCCATGTACCGGGAATCCAAAGGACGACCGTTTGATACACCAGGGGTACT
>NW_008765589.1:0-490 GCF_000715545.1 Opisthorchis viverrini
AAACGTTGCAAACCGGCTAGTGAATCTCACCCAAATTCGTTGCCGTATTCAAAAGGGTCATGTAAGTACCACCCACAGCCGGATCACTGATTCGCGCATGAAACGACATGGTCGAGACGAACATGAAGTTTGAAGCCGTTGCGATGATACCAGAATAGGCCAGAACGGTACCGTAGAAAGTCCATGGATAAGTGTATTGCGGGTTGCCCGAAGCGGTACTGCTTTGTGTCCCGTTGGCAGTTTGTCCTATGGGCAATTCCTGACGGAATGCGGGAGTGTAGTGGACCAGAGGGATAACCAGGACCGAAAGGATTATTCTGCAGGGCGAAGGCGAAGGTGGAATGGAAAGAACGGGCGTTTAAAATGATGGATACAACTAGCTGAGAACAAGGGTTACAGTAGTGTCACTGTAGAAAAGTCAATATTCCCAGACGTATGGAAATTCGGAGGAAACGTGTACGGGTACTAACTTGCTTATAACAGGACCCTC
>NW_008765590.1:0-490 GCF_000715545.1 Opisthorchis viverrini
TCATTCTTGCCCATCACAATATTCAATGTGTACAACAGACCCAAAATTAGTTGAACAGTGCTCATTTTCCCGTTTGGTTCATTGAGATCTCAGCACTGCTGTCCATTTTATAGGTATGTTTGCGATGGTGATGGCGTATTGGGGTTTATTAATCAGAGTTTATTGACCGCGGTTTCCATATCACGCGATCCGTGAGAGGCTTTTGTCTAATGAGGTCCCCCCAATATCATTATGCCATGGGCACTCAATGCAACTTCTGAGAAAAGACACAGTCCTCGACGGACAGATTAGTAGTGTCCTCTAAAGGATATGTTCGGTACCCGTTTCACTCCTCACATAGAGCTCGTTAGAATGATAGGATGAAGCGAGAATCGACTGCTTTATGTCTATCGGTTACAATCGCCAAATCACACAAGCACCATGCACTTTCTGACAGATGCAACATTGAAAATAACATTGCTAGGGTCGAGCACTTTTGTTGTTGGGGCTG
>NW_008765591.1:0-490 GCF_000715545.1 Opisthorchis viverrini
TTTATGATGTTCTCCAGGTTTATGTGCTTCACACAGGCCTCCACATGATTCAGTTACCACGAAATTCGAGATACCGAATTACGTATTCATAAGGAGGATACTGCACACCAGGCTGCTGACAACTCTTTGACGGCCCACGACCGGTTACTCGGTTCCAATTCGGGCTAATCATGTAGGCGCATTCCGCGAGATTCCGTCAAATTTATCATCCACTTGAAACAAAATTGCACTGATTTCGAGAAATACACTCATTTGCAAATCAAATTGTTTTTCACGGGAGACTCAATTGAAATTCTCTTTTAGGATGTTCTCCAGCTGATGTGCTGCACACAGGCCTCCTCATGATTCAGCTGGCACGATATTCGAGATATAGAATATATAATCATAAGAGGGATATTACCCACCAGGATGATGGTAACTCTTTGACAGCCCACGATATGATTCGCCCTTCCAACTCCGGCTAAACAAGTAGGCGCATTATCAGGGTTTT
>NW_008765592.1:0-490 GCF_000715545.1 Opisthorchis viverrini
TTATTGATCGCACTCTAAGTGTGCCTCTTGACGGTTCATGGTCGGGAAACTGCCTCCGTTTCAGCATCTTTCTATCGGAGAAGCACTCAACAATTACGAACAGCATCGCGCAAATTTGATCTTGAGTCCAGGCAACTGGCTTTCCGTCTTTACTGATGTCTACTCAGGTAAGGTTCTGGTGTATTTTGGGGGTCTCAGTAGGTTTTGGGCATTGCGAAATAAGTTTTTAGAAATCCGGTCTTCCTTGGACCAGATTTCTTGAGAGTTCATTCCCTCTTGATGTAAGTGAGTGAAGTAGATCATGTTTATCGAAACTAGAGGTTTTATTCTCTGGACATCTTCAGTATACTCGCTGGACATTTTCAACTCCTCGTTCTAGCAATGCTATTCCGCGGTAGGTGTATAGGCTACCATCAGTAGTCCGAGGGTGGACGAAAACGGCACTGGATTCCTAATTGTTGTTGCCGAGTTCACGCTTTACGCGAAGTCG
>NW_008765593.1:0-490 GCF_000715545.1 Opisthorchis viverrini
AGCCATTTGCGACCTTGATAGGAAAGTTTTCTACCGTTGCGACACACAACTTACCAGATAAACCAAGGAATTCTCTACAGATAGTAACGCTGTATCGGGTGCATGGCAAGGCTTTATCTTTGCCGCTATGGTAACTACTTGTTGCTGCCATCGGAGGGGATTTTACGGGAAAAACAAGAAGGCAGTACAAAAAGGGTGAACAGCGCCTTGAAGTTCTAACACAGATTCAACGGATTGGGGTGGTTTTATGAGCGCACCTAAGTTTTGGTCAGAAAATCTTAGAGATATATAATACAGGCAAGCCATCACACTGTGTATGGGTGTCACGGTATCGACTTTGTGACGTCTTCCTTGGATTGGGATTTGTGGACAGCCACGTATGTGAACGTCTTGGGTGAGTTATTTGGGGTTTTCCTGGTAGTCAGGAGGATTGGCCAGAGCATTATGGCAAATGTAAACCTGCATGAATTGAGAACTATCAGGAGCGCAT
>NW_008765594.1:0-490 GCF_000715545.1 Opisthorchis viverrini
CAACGGGAACCCGAGTTGGAAAACATACAATTCGGATAAAGGAGTTAGTGGTGGAAAAGAACTGGGCCGGATCACTTGCAGAATGTATAGGATGAAAACCAGATCGTTTCGCCGCCAAGAACGCATACTTCGACAGTGCGGTCGAGACGACCTATAAGGCCAAAGATGACGTCCAACAAAGAGATAAGTGGCAACATTGCAAAGCCATTCCGACAACGATAAACAGAAGTACTAATTGCAAGTCTGCTTAAAGCGAAACAACTAGAAGTCAATGTTATAAGAGCCTAAGGCAGTCATTTTATATGGCGTTCCGCAAATTCGGAGTCCACTGCTTAAATACGAAGTCCAAGTTCAGAGACATATCCCGATTGACTTCACAATTTGTTTGCAAGAAGCACACGCCTAACGACTGAATGACCTAGATCAGCCATTTGAGTAATGACTGCTTTTTCTGTTATTCAAATGGGGCAAGATGGCTCAAGTGGTTAGA
>NW_008765595.1:0-490 GCF_000715545.1 Opisthorchis viverrini
AGTGCTCACCTAAAAAAGAAACAAGATAGTTCTTTTCTAGAAAGCAATGGTGAGTTAGTTACTTTCCTAGCTCGACGAGCATACCAGCAACCGGTAATTCGTTCGAACTAAGTCGGCCGCCACGTTTTGGGAGAAAATATTCACAGGAGTCTCTAAGGCCAGAGTACCTTCTATTCTTCATGTATCCCTAGCTGTAGTCCACTCTCTGGGGTGATCGTAGTTCTCCTATCTTAATCTCAACCTTAAGGGTATACCCAAAAACACCCGTTTTCAACTTCATCCCTAGGATAGCAATAGGGTGGAACACCTTGTGGCTGAACTTCATGCATAAACACTACCGGATGGTTAGAAGTCAAAATGGATTTGTAGGTCTATAGAAACTTTTTTGCACATGGCGAATATTCGACCGATGTCTAGAGTATCGCTTTTCTAGGACAAAGGTTGAAGTTAATAAGGCTGCTAGAGAGCACGATTCTCTCGGAAGACCTCT
>NW_008765596.1:0-490 GCF_000715545.1 Opisthorchis viverrini
TTCTGTTATCACATTTTTTCTTCCTTACGATGAAACTCGGAGGATACATGGGCGTACTTCATCCGTGAAGCTCGTTCCCACGACTGGAGAAAGGCCACTGCGTACAAACACGGCAGTATAATCCGGCTACCAAGTTTAAGAAAGCCTTACGGAGACTGCAAATCTCAAGTGTTCATTCATCACGTGACTCTTTTCTGTATCAAACACCTGAGGATCATTTGGCATGGTCGAAAGGACAAACTAGTTTTGACACCAAAGTGTAGTTGCAAGTGGCATACGAGTAGGGAGTTAACTCGAAAATGGGCAGCGGCAAATGAGAATGGTCCCTTCGCAGGAAATGTAACCGAATTCTGGAAATTTCCTTATTATAAATTGCGCAATCCAGAGAAAGAATGCGCTCTACGCAGACAGACATTCTTTGTCCGGGAGCGCTTTTTCTATTCTGTGATTTCGTCAATTCCAGTGAAAAAATCACGAAATGTAGAGTTCC
>NW_008765597.1:0-490 GCF_000715545.1 Opisthorchis viverrini
GTCTAGCTTGTCGAACTGCTGGTGTAAATTGAACTCTTCCGGGAGTTCCGGTGCAGCACTCCAGTCCAGTCCTACTCGTGATCTGTGTAGGGTATTCATGTC
This sequence comes from Opisthorchis viverrini, assembly GCF_000715545.1. Classification (NCBI taxonomy): domain Eukaryota; kingdom Metazoa; phylum Platyhelminthes; class Trematoda; order Opisthorchiida; family Opisthorchiidae; genus Opisthorchis; species Opisthorchis viverrini. Next base: position 103 of record NW_008765597.1, read on the forward strand.
AGCCTCCACATAAATTGGATTATTGCTCCTCGCACTGGTTCTCACCGCACTGGTGTCACCCATCCATTGACGTCAGTGAACTATTTGGGATAAGCTGGTCAACTATGGTTCCGCATTGTCCTCAGTGTACCCTCGGATGTCAGAGATTATCTGAAAGTGCATGCTGATTTCGCGATTGCAATCAGTGACCCAAATGACAATAGGGTCCGCCTCTTGACTCAGTCGATAGCCGCAAATCAGTCAATTATCGCTCCATATTATCATTCTAATGAACTCTATGCGAGAAGCGATACGAGCTCCAAGCATATCCTATACAAACCATTGCTCATTTCTCCATTAACGTTTGTGCTTTTTCTCACAATCTGTATTTGTTTTCCAGGTTATAACG
>NW_008765598.1:0-490 GCF_000715545.1 Opisthorchis viverrini
GCGTTTCACAGCGCCGTCTCGGGTGCTGTGTCAAACTGAATTAGCTGAAACCAGAACCTCATGCTTGCTGAGGATGTCAACCAATTCGTCTACTTCGGTATCCTTATCCGTCCTGGCTCAAAATTACAATTCTGAAATGCTCATTATATTTTCATGCATGTTGGAAGAATCCCCATCGTGAACTGACGAATTTAAAATCTACTTCGATGAAGGGTTTGTGAGAAGACAAAATATCGCTAAGGCACGCGCTCAGTGGCGCATCAATTCCCGACGAAATGTCCACAGTCACTCATGAATTCCCGACTTAGTTACACCACCCAATGCACTCGGTGTTTGGTTGTCCAACTTTTTCTGTCTTCATGATCGGTGAGCGAATGGTGATACGATGAAGGCTGTTGCCACTGTGCAATCGCAATGAAATTCAATTCTCCGATAAATGTTTTCTTCTCCGATAAATGTTTCCTGGCTACAAACTGCATTCTAGGCTCTC
>NW_008765599.1:0-490 GCF_000715545.1 Opisthorchis viverrini
TGTGGGGCCCACTGATACGCTGGGTTCGCCGTATACTCTTTTTTAAGTCGATCCTAACTGCTGCATTTCGGCTGGTGAATCCCCGTTAATGATGCCTTACCTACTACTACGAACGTGGCTTCATCACCAAATTGGTTTTTCTGGTAAAGCTGCCTCATTCTACGACCTCTGTCTCTCTAATCGGGCGTGCAACTGGCACTTTTGAAACATGCGACTGCGACCGTACGCCCTCTTCCTGGTATGATTTCATCAACCGCAGTTGGTCATATTAAGAGGAGTGGCAATTTCAAGGAACTGAGCTCTAGAGCCACCTCAAATTAGACCAAGGCTCTCACCCAAGAATGGGGGAGCTCACACTCGTACCAAAGATGAAAGGGGTTGCTCGACGAGAGCTAGAAATGGAGCATGGTCTTCTGAATTGGTCCTCTCAGGCGAGCGGCTGATCAGTGTTTTTGATGGACTCAATTATGAACTGGATAAAAAAAACAAT
>NW_008765600.1:0-490 GCF_000715545.1 Opisthorchis viverrini
AGACTCAAACCACCCGCAGTTCTTAACATTTTTTCTAACAAAGCAGCTGAACCACTGATGATTTGCAAAATAAAATTACACATTCACCCCTTTCACGAGTGAATCAGTCTTCTTGAAGTTGACAGATATCGTTCAATCACAACTTCACTGATCCTGAAAGAAGGAGTACTTGTCATGGATAAGGATCGGGGTCGAAATAGTGGAAAGTGATTCAGGAACTGCCGGAAAGTAACCTTTCAGGGAGCGGTACACGGAGTAGTTTCCAGAGGAAACCGTTGGAAAAACCGTTTCACTGTTGGAAATCTTTGCTACCTTATATCTCGTCTGTAACCAGGGGAAAGGGATGCCGAACCTAATCTGACCATATCAAGCAAACTTAGAGACATGAGTTACCAATTATTGTGGACCACTCGAAGATGATCGTGTACATTTGACCAAGCCCCATTGTTCATTTGCCAGCTTATGTATACCGCCTCATGCGGAATGTGCT
>NW_008765601.1:0-490 GCF_000715545.1 Opisthorchis viverrini
GTGAAAGCATTGCGGAATCTCCCTTGTGGTTTCGAATGACGTTTCTAGAAATACACTAGCCAGTTGTCAGGACGCCCAAACATTTTATGGTTGTTAGGGTTAGGGTGACCGCTCGGAACTTTATACAAATAAACGTTCAAGAAGGTTTCATTTTTTCCCTGCTTTCTTTTGTTCCCCCCTAAGGGCCGTAATATGAGAGCAAGAAATTATGCTTCTTCGCATATTTTTAGTTTGAAATTCGCAAATAACTTACAGGAACAGTTTAAAATAACGGAATGCCCTGATATTTTTTGACAAAGTTGACTACGGCTCACTGTTTCTCGTCAAGCCGGAAATGTCAGCTTCAGCTTTAAATGTTCCGTCGGATGTCGCCCGATTTGGAATGAGCATCTGTTCGATAAAAGGCTCTGAAAATGGACTGATATATTTTTTGTAGATTTGACCACGAGACCATATTAGATGAACAAAGAGACTTACAAAACAGCGCGTG
>NW_008765602.1:0-490 GCF_000715545.1 Opisthorchis viverrini
GGATGTTTCCGTACATATCCCCAGGTCTCGTGAACCGATATTTTCGCTCGCAGTTTGACAGAAACCCCCTTGATTTAAAAGGTGTTTTGGACACTGATTTTTGCGCCGCCAAGTGGTAATAGATCTGTAGCACTTTATTTGCTATCGACAAGAGTATTAGGTTTCCGCTGCCTGTCTCGGACATTTTATCCTGTTGTGGCAAGGTAGCCTTCTGCGAAACCACATTTTCAGACAGAATATTTCGTTGAGCATATTCAAAATAGATAATTTTTGTTACTTGACTTATTGTGAGTCTAATGGTTTTTATTTTGAAACTTGGCCAACGTTGTACAAAACTTTATCTTAGATGAGCTCGGCGTTATCTCTTTCGGTCATTTTTTGCACTACCTGGTTTGCTTTTATAATTTAACCAGGATCGTTCCAATAAGTAAATGAATAGAAAGTTGGATAAAACCATTTTGTATACTAATCTGAACAAATTTAGTTTTTC
>NW_008765603.1:0-490 GCF_000715545.1 Opisthorchis viverrini
CAAATTGTGTTCTTTTAGACCTCGAACCATTGTCCTAGCTGACATCACCGACTCTGTGAGTGTCCCGCGGCTACCACTCAGTATAGCTCAGTGGTTAAGGAAGCGTACAGGCCGTCACACGTGACATTAGGGCTCATTCTCATTTTGTTCTAAGATGTCTACCACCAATTAGAGTTTGGTCATTTTGACCGCTCGGCAATTCCTTTTTGCATAAGAGAGGAAATCACGCTAGTCAACTAGAGGAACGGATGTTCTAAATTGAAAGTTCAAACGAGGCTGTAGAGTAACAAGGAGATTTCGCTGTATTTGGACTTAATCCAAAGTGACGTGTGGAACACTTCCCAATATACTCATCTAAACTTAAAAGCCTTGAAGACGACCGTCATCACACAGATTGGTATTTCAATTTTTCTAAGGAATCTGATCTCAAAGGTTGTGATACTTCGTTTCGAATACTCAGTACTTTCTGTGTCTATTTCGGTTAAATAAG
>NW_008765604.1:0-490 GCF_000715545.1 Opisthorchis viverrini
GTATGTATGTATGTATGTGTATCACTAGATCTGTAAGGCAGTGTATTTACCTAAGTCATTTCGGGTGATGACATCTACAAGTCCTTTTTCACCGATGTCTGAGAACTATGACTGGATTAGCAACCAGTGAATTCGAAATGAGACGGTCAGGAGTCGTATTTTGGTGAAACATGCGCTACTTCACTGATATAGCGCCAAATACCAAGTTACCTGGGTCATGTGTTACCTACGTCCTGTTACCGCCTGACAAAACCAGCTCTGTTTTAAACACCCATTTGGGAGTGGCGAAAACCTGGTGTTAGAGAGAATTCATCTGGCAGGCGGAAATAAAGGAAGTGCAAAACGTTTTGACAGTGCCTTTCGTTTTCCGAATGGGGTTTACGTGATGAGATCTTGTGACTTTCTGGATACAAAAAACAGTACGATGGCTATGTTGGTAGTGTGAGGAGATTTGAGAATTTTTGGTGAGGAATTCATCCTGTAAGTGAGG
>NW_008765605.1:0-490 GCF_000715545.1 Opisthorchis viverrini
GGAACCTTAAAACAGGAAAATAATGAATACAGCAATGGTTGGGGGCATCAATCATGTTGACATTCACCACGTCTTAAATGGGTGCGTGGATGTTCATAGTTCTTTGGTGTTCTTGATCGCAAAATTTCGGCTCTTTTGGGATTGGAAAATTTACACTCTTCACAGGTTTTGCGTTCTTCGGATTTAGTGTTTTGTCGGGATACAATAAGATAACCTAAGAAGGATTCATTAGGGTCTGCAAGAGTAGGAGTACGGTTAAGAGACTGACCTCTGGTAGTGAACTCAAACAGATCAACGTGTCTCCGGAGACAAGGCAGATCATCCAAATCAAGAATTGTGAGCATCCGTTTGCCGTTTGATGTTGCGGGACGTAAACCAGTTCCTTTGTAAAACGTAACATCAGCAGTCATGGCTTGCACCCAACGAGCAAGATATTAAAATAATCGCAGAACTCTTCCCAGTAATTAGATGGGCTGTTTCCATGCATCAC
>NW_008765606.1:0-490 GCF_000715545.1 Opisthorchis viverrini
CTCACGCTGGATTTCGGTTGCTGATGGTGAGTAGGTGTCAATGTCCCATTCGGGCCCTCTTGGTTCTTCCAGCGGCTGTAGCCTCGGATGTCCATAAGGCTAACTAACTGAACATGAGTGGGTCGTTCGAAAAAGACGCACACTAGCAAGTGGTCCGCTACTCTGGCTACCTGGCTGTCATAAGGAGGCTGGACCTTACTGTGGTGTAACGGTTTGTGTACCTTCGCGACCCATCGAGTTATTATGGGGATGCCAGTGCGACGCTTACAGAGTCTATCAGGCCAGGCTGATTTATGTCTAGAGGTCTGAACAAAACAGTCTCTTGGTCCTCCAGACAAGGGGTTGAAATATATATGGCGACTTTTGTAAAAATCGAGATGTAGTTGCACTTTCCGCCAAACACCGCGGCAGTGCGGTCAGGCTTTTGAGCCACAGGTTTTAGTCGAGGAACCTAGTCGTCATCCTGTCTAGGTGTGGGCACCATGGCAGT
>NW_008765607.1:0-489 GCF_000715545.1 Opisthorchis viverrini
TAGTGGTCATTAAGGTCCCAGTTAATTTGCTAAGCACAGTGCAAGGCTATTGTCGGTCTCAAGTCATTTGAAGTAGAGGACATTACAAAGTAGATTCTATCGTGGAAAAAACACTATGGACACTCAAAAATTGCTGTTCGCAGTACCGATGGACACTTAGCCCTGGACTCCAAACGTAATATTCTTCAGTTGGTTGCTAATAGACGCTAGACACTGAAGTTAACTTGATTACATCAGGTTTCAGAAGTTATATTCCAGCAGTTTGTTAACTCAAATTTGAAGTTAACTTGAATTTAATTTTAACTCGGGCCATTCAGTGAGTTCGAAACAAGCTAGTTCCTAAGAATTGGTCATGGGGTAGGGCTGCTGTAATTTAATTCAAAAGCTGAGAAGCAAACATGCATCTTTCCATTGAACCATTCGTAGTTTCAATCGGTTCAAGAAGATAAACAGTATTACACTTTCATTCAGAAGTATTGAACGAAAAAA
>NW_008765608.1:0-489 GCF_000715545.1 Opisthorchis viverrini
ATCTATCGACCGTAGCCCTCGTTCCTTCCGTCACTCAACAACAGGACACTTGGATTGGAGTGGGGATGTTTGAGCAATACCCACCTGTATGGAACTGTATGGTGGACAGTTCACTTGTGGCACCGTTTCGGTGCACATTTGACACGCAAACCGACTATAAATCACAAAGTCCCACATGCGACATTGATCCAAAACAATTTCCATAGCGTCAAAAGTCCCTTATTTGTGGACAAACCAGACTACTATGTGGAACCAACAACAGTACTGTTGTCGATTAATCACCGCGAATACATTTGTTTTTAGACCAACCTATGATCTGACTTACCGTGTTACCTTGTCATCCCTCAATCTGTTAGTGACAGTCCAATTAGCAATGCTAACGACTCTCTGTTCTGACTCTGAATGTCTGAATGTCATGTGTACTTCCATTGTGGGAATTAACTGGTGTGCATCTGCAGAGGGAATTGCAGTACTGGTTGTGGCCCATCC
>NW_008765609.1:0-489 GCF_000715545.1 Opisthorchis viverrini
GGCTCCACTAAAGTCAGAGAAAGTGATCATAATATGATCAGAGTACTGTGCGAGGATACAAGATGTAGGACCAACCAATTAATACAGCATGATCAATTTATCTCAAACCCAGAGTTCTCCACACATGAGGCTGATCTAGAAATACTCAGCTGTTTCATGAGCAGCAAAAAGCTTCGTAATGGGTTGCACTTCCTAAACCACCCAGTTGAGCCAAGAAATCAGAGTCAAACCGGCGACTCGATGGTGTGAAACAAGTTCTGCAGCGCATTTGGAGTTGACCATGTAGATTCCCGGTAGAATTACGCAGATGATAGATTCATTCTCAAGCAGCGAGTAATTTGCGGTACCCTAATCACTTTCTTCAAATTCGGCATATTCCAAAAGTTACGTCGAGCACAATATCGTTTGGTCTAGGTTTTAATATCTCATTATTGAGTGTTTTTACCCGTAAATCAGAATATTGCAAATTACTTTCAAGTGCGTTCTAAC
>NW_008765610.1:0-489 GCF_000715545.1 Opisthorchis viverrini
AGGACATTAGGTACGAGAAAGCCTGTAGTTTCATGATCAAAGACATATAATAAATATTCACATTATTTGGTTTACCTACCTGACTGGCAACTGGAGATGCTAAATTCAAAGAGGAGGTTTTTATTTAAAGTGCGGTTAGATGAGATTTAGCTGACACCCTTATTAGATCAAATGGGAGTGTTATTCTCCGTCTATTTAAAAGAAATAAAAACGAACCAACTGAGATTTCATATGACGCAAGAACAGATAGACCTGTTTCCTCCATAAGAATCAGAACTGAATCCGTATATGCCAGTTCCTTGCCGTTGACTGCCGCTCCTAAATAGCTATGATTTGGATTATCTAAGAAGCTGTCTAATCGTCAAGCGGGAGATGGCGGAAACGCGCGTCCATACACCGAGAAGAATTTAGGTCCTGCACTATCAGGTGCCCTAAGGTTCATCCCACACCAGCACATTCTAGTTGATGTGATATTCTTTCGGTTACATA
>NW_008765611.1:0-489 GCF_000715545.1 Opisthorchis viverrini
TAAGGAGGGTCAAGAATTTATGAAGGACAGCTTTACTCTATAGGCACTATCATGGTGCCTGAGGAATCAGAGTCAAGGACAGATTTCAGGTCAAGAAAGACCAACACGGTGGCTTGTTGGGAGCAGTGTTACTATCCCAGAATCTGACGAAGGTTGCAAACGTGATTCTTCTGCATGAGCGAATTAAGCTTGGTCTTCACAGGTCTACGTTCTGCGTACACTCAACCTTCAAAGGATAAGACTAGAGCCTAACTTCGATGCCACGGCTACCAGCCTGATGCCACCGTGGTTTTCACAGAGCTTTCGCGCATCGTTTTTGTAGACAGGGATAATTGCCGACGTGCTCTTTCCTCTTCAATCGATATTACATCAGTTAGATTTCTCAGATGGGTCATCAGGGGTCATTCTTTGGTTGATGAGGGATGGATACAGAGCATTCCCTCCTGGGACCTTTTCGTGTTTCAGTATGGATATTTCGTATTTTATTTC
>NW_008765612.1:0-489 GCF_000715545.1 Opisthorchis viverrini
TCTGTGTGCAGCACATTCGGTTAAAGAAAACTGTCTCTCTTCAAAAACAAGTCCGTTAGGCCATGGATAGCTTTTGAAGAGAGGGGCCCTGGTTACCTTGAAATAAACACCACTTTTGATTGTAAGCTCGGTAAATCCTGACTTCGAATGGACATGTCTGGTAAAGGGGCACAAGAGTATCGTACGTGGTTTGACACTCAAACTTGGAAGACCCAGTCTTAAGCAACGTTACCCATCATACCTGTGGGCGTGCCTGCACATGAAACTAGAACTTGCGCGACACCGCTTTTTCTAGGACGTGCAAGTCATGAAGAGCGGATAGCTACTTAAGGTTAGTCTGCTATAGATACTAACATTGCATTTGTCAAATTTGCACATATACAGGATGCAAGCTAACTGGCTGTTTCTGAGCATCAGAGCGGAGAAAATAGAAAGGAGTGAACAAAACGACGAGACCTTAATGGCCGGAAATTCCTTGGCTCGAACCCA
>NW_008765613.1:0-489 GCF_000715545.1 Opisthorchis viverrini
AATTTTTTTAACAGGTTAGGGTGCGCGAGATAATCAATCAGGGTTTGACGTCTATAGTGAGAATATATCAATGAATCCACTAAAAAAGAGTTTGGAATAATCTATTTTGAATGTGATTAAAATGGTACTTTGACAGGTATATCAGCATTCGAATGCAGATCACACATAAATGTCTGTCTCAGCCCCAATTTGTGCCAGCTGAATTGCTGTTCATGAAACCGTTAGACGTATGTGACATATTATTCACAAGGGGTTTAAATTGCTCGAATGGAATGCTCATCCTTTATCGCAACAGGACACCCTTGTTTGTGTAGTGACTGCTAGACACGGAAAACATGAATAAATTAATGAACAAAACAACGGTCTCGTTGGAATTCATACATCTCTGGTCATTGCGCGCGACGAATTTATGGGAATAACGTTTTGCTTTAAGTAGCAAGCAATATCCGAATAACCAAAATCTGTTCAACTGTACTAAAATGCACGCAA
>NW_008765614.1:0-489 GCF_000715545.1 Opisthorchis viverrini
AAATAAAATGGGATGTACTGAAAAAAGGTGTCACCATCAATAATTAACGCTGCGCTTCGCCACCTCAGCTTCACTCCTGGATAAAAATTAAGCACTAGGTTAGGGAAAAGGTGGAAATAGAGAACAGCTCAGTAGCTCCTGTGAAGTGATTTTACAAAGTAATTAGACTAAGGACGAAAGTGCATGTTGGCGGGCACTTCAGAGGATCATATTCCCATGAGGCGGTGCCAATCAATTCTTGAGTTTAAAATAACACTAAAATTGAGGTGTTCACCACGTAGATATGCGATTAGCATGTTGCGGTGCCACAGAACTTGACCTCCACAAGGACTGCGGAAATGAAAAGTTGGAGTGCGTAGAATACGGGCCCAAAGGTAGAATGGCAAAATAGTTTGCCACTCTCACGCATCGTGAATAGCTATGGAGTTAAACCACCATTGTAAGTAGTCCAGTGGTTTAAGTAAAGTATTCTCAGAGGTACACTTCAAC
>NW_008765615.1:0-489 GCF_000715545.1 Opisthorchis viverrini
TGATGTGCGAGTTCTGAAATGGTGTTCAAAATCCGGACACAAATGCCACAAGTACGGACAAACCAGAAAATTCGTACTTTAATTTGTCCGTGCTAGCGAATTTACACGTAACTCGTTTTCCCGGCCTACAGAGGAGTGTGTGTATGTAAACAGTTTGCAGACGGTAACCGGAAAATCAGCCAGTAATCTGCGGGTTTAATGGGCGGAATACGCTTTAAGGTGGAGAACAAATCATTCGAGTTACTGTTTTAAACATTTGGCAGTAGAGCATGACCCTGAGGTCATCAACCCGATGAAGCAGAGAACCACAGAGTTATTCTCAGTTGATATTCCTGCTTTTAGATGCATACAAGTGCTGTGCGATGTGTTTCGAGAGGCTTTTGGGTGACAAAACTCATCAAGTAATGTCCCAAGAAGTTTTGCAAAAGCATCCTTACATTTCCCAGTTAGTGGATTTACAAAAAGCTAAGAAGAATGTTCAGCTGTAGC
>NW_008765616.1:0-489 GCF_000715545.1 Opisthorchis viverrini
ATTCTTCCTGAAGAGGCAAGCGGTAACTCAGAGAACATTCACCCCAGGAAGTCTTAACATTTCAAAAGACTGAATTCCACATGAATACAGGCGTTGATTTTCGTATTACCAAACACCTGTGGCAGAGACCCGGTGAGAATGGCTTCGTAAAACGCAAATAGATTACTGAATTATAATCATACTGAAGCTGAAAATGGGGAAGTTGCGTGAACACGTTTTCAGTGACCCATCTTCTGGTCGGTACAAAATACATAAAGAATCAAACATGAAAAACAGCCAATTACGGCAAGGAATACATGTGAGTAGGAAAATATGCGGGGTAAGGCTCCTCCAACCTCACTGGTTTCTTGACAATCTACAAGAAGAATGGTCTACACGGCGAGTGAACCCTCCATCTGAGGAGCTGTCAGCCAAGAGACAATGACAAATCAGCACGTGGTATGTATTCTGAGCGGCGCTGTCCTGTCTAAGTTCGAGCTAATCACACTG
>NW_008765617.1:0-489 GCF_000715545.1 Opisthorchis viverrini
GGTGATGTTGCTTTCAATGTAATGATACGTGTAACTAGCTTTCCTTAGAAAATAATGGATGAATCGGAGAGCAAAAAACTCCGTTGATTACTTTGGCATCAAACACTAAAAAATATTCACGATTCGAAAGTTTTCTAATTAACAATTACTTGAATCATCACTCGTTTACGCAGAGCATTAGTGCTTAAGAACGGCTGTGAAAGTTTACACGAATCCGTTACGTGACACACACCAGTATTGTTCATGCCTATTCGTCGCTCAGGCTATTGGTTCGCATTTTGAATCACATCATACAAAAAGGGAAAATACTGGCAGTTTCTTCAGTGCCATAACTGCTGATAATAATCGATACTAGGAGAGTAGAATCATCTCCGATGTTGAAACCAAGCGTACATGTAGATCCGGTATTTTGCTTGCCCAAATGCGAAGGTTCAGTGCCACACATCTAATTTACTAGATCCCGTCACGAAGAGAATCGACCTTACCGTG
>NW_008765618.1:0-489 GCF_000715545.1 Opisthorchis viverrini
AACTTCGAAGCAATCACGATAACAAAATCACCGATAAAGAACCGAAAATAACTTGAACTGTTCATGACTGACGGAGTATTCTACTGACAAAGTTGCTGAAAAGCTGAAGGTTGGTTTCATCAGGGAGGCACAGTTTTCGAGTTTCCATTCAGCCAACCTTATGTTCTAACTGAATTCAGATTTCTTCGGAATTTACTTACTTGCAAACTAATTTGGTTTTGCTGGAATTAGGAAATATTCAATGGAGAAATCCCTCCTGTAAATGAAACCAGGCTATGCTAAATACACTAAGAATCATTGTACAACCCTTTCACTCGGCATCAGCAGCGGCATGCATCTCGCAAAATTCCAGTGGAAAGTCTCGAACCCGCGACCTCCCGGTCAGTCAGGTCTGAGCACTGGACCACTTAGCATGTAGCTTATGTTAGTTTAAAGGGTGATTTAACAGGATCCCAGAGCGTTCCATCGATTGATCTTCCAAAGTCCAGT
>NW_008765619.1:0-489 GCF_000715545.1 Opisthorchis viverrini
CTGAGTTGGCCTGCTCAACCCTCATTTAAGGGTCTTCCAAAATGGCCAGATATCCCCTAGTTTGGAATGCTACTCGACATCGTCTACTAGCTTCAGATATATCCGTTATGTGGAGTGTCTTTATGATAACAGGTCAATGCCTTGTTTCTCTGTTCACAGTCGTGATTAGCCTGCTGAATTCATGTATGTGCAATTCTTGGGGCCATCTACTCGTAGAGTCAAATGAATGAAACAATTATCTTCCGTTAGCTCGTCAGCAGTGCTAGCTAGCATCCGCAAAGTATCTTCAAAGAAGACCAGTTTCCTAAATGAAGCAACGGATATCTCTTTGACTAAACATCTGTTTGACTGTTCGCCTCATAGCGATATTATTCAGTGTCCGCATCTTGTAAGCTTTGGTCCAATGATATTAGACGGATAAGAGGGCTCATAAGTGGCATGCCCGGTCACCACACACTGTCCGCCCGGTTCACAGCGTCCACTTTGTAG
>NW_008765620.1:0-489 GCF_000715545.1 Opisthorchis viverrini
ACAAACATGTCGAGACAGTTCTTGTGCATGGGAGTGCACAGGTAAGCACTTCATGGTGTCATTCGAAATTTCATTCACCGTTGACGGAAAGTTAGAAGGGCTGAAACTTAACGCATTTTTCACAAGGCGTGCAGTGTTTTTTCTACTTAGAATTTCTATATTTCCGTAGTATTTGTGGCAATTCCAGGCGCCATTAAGAGTTGATATCTCTGGCAACCTGAATTCCTGACCAGTGGTCACCGAAGCTATCTGTGTAATTAGTTAACCATAATTTTGCCCAATATTGTGACTGCCTACCATGGACGTTGGCTTAAACTAGTTGGGTAATCGCTTTGTGAAGAGAAGAAAATAGTTTGAGGATGTTTTCTTGTATCAAGCCGTGTCAAGCTTTACTTCACACACAAAACAAAGTACCCGCAGACCAAATGAAATTCACTTGACCTAGTTACTATTTCTTCAGTTTGGTTATGGCCACCTCAGCAAAATTCA
>NW_008765621.1:0-489 GCF_000715545.1 Opisthorchis viverrini
GGGCACCGGAAAGGTGCTACAGCTGAACGGACTGAACGTTATGCCCGAACCTGCTGCTCCATCTACTTGTTCTTTAGGATGTCATTAACAGGGATTGGGTCCATTTCATGCGGCTACTTTTCTCATTTCGACTCAAACCCGTCATTTTCCATAACAATCTCTTCATCCTGAATGGAAGGAATTCCATGGAATTTTTCAGCCGCCATCCATTACTTCCTAACGTATACGGAGGTGAATATTTGTCATTTCCCGCATCAGCCGAAATAAACTCTGGTTTCCTAGTTACCCTTACCTAGTGTTGGTTACTCCGGTATTGTCAAGCCTGCAACACCATTATAGAATCTGAGACGACAACAGAGCTTACCTGTGTGATTGTCTTCTCTAAGACGTATGTTTTCGATTTCCAATCACACTTTGCACGTATCGTACTTTTCCCACGTAACAAAATTTCACATTGGTTGTACTTTACATAAACCCGGTCAGATATAC
>NW_008765622.1:0-489 GCF_000715545.1 Opisthorchis viverrini
GTGAGATCGACCACACGTTCAAATCGAAACGACAGTCTCTGGTGGTTTCACTAACTTTTGACGAACCTATTTTCCCGCACAGTTGACAGAGGTCTTATGCCTTTCCCTTTTTTAGGGGATCCTATCTCCAACAACTAAGGACGGTTTGGCCATTTTTTTGTGTGAGCAACCTATGTTTGTGATACCTGAAATAAAGTCCACTTGTACACAACAAAATGCTGGAAAATTAACATCTATACAATCGCATTTGCGATTTTATCTTGTATCAGGCGTCCGTTGTGGGGGCTGTGGTGCTACATAGAGGAGACAAGAAGGTAACTGAAGGTGGACTCGCAGAACACGGAAAACATGTACCATTTGTGCCAGGAAATCCACCGCAATTCTAAATTGAAGAATGGCTCAGCCATTGACCAACATGTTCTGATAACAAACCGCAATGTTTGGTTTGACCAGACCCAGTCAAACACGAAGAAGGGTGCAGTACGCAAG
>NW_008765623.1:0-489 GCF_000715545.1 Opisthorchis viverrini
TTGATTTCCATTCATTACTACGGCCTCGAGTGCGCACGCATTACCTCACTGAGCAGTTTCAATTCCTTCTGCTGGCGGTGGAACCAGAGGACTTACAAGTTCTTCGACAAATCAGCAGTGTCTGACTAAAACCGTTCTGGTGCAGTGGTTCCCGTTCCCACAAATCGTTGTTGTATTCTTATTTCGGGCTTTAATTCTTTATACATGCCCTTCTCAACTCGACCGCAGCTACTTTAGGCTTCTCTTCGCGGCAAGTCTGACTTCCTGCACATCATTTAATTGCCACTGAAGGTGAAATTTCCCTCTAAATTGCCATGTAACAGATAGCGGCACCTACAGTCTAAGAACCTCACCCAATGCGACTTCGAACAATATGGGTGACAGTCATCTGCCTGAATGTGGAAGACTGCTACAACCCACTCATAAGAATGTACGGTGTATCGAAGTATGACTGACGGTGGTCTATACACTTTGTAAATCTGCTAGCCG
>NW_008765624.1:0-489 GCF_000715545.1 Opisthorchis viverrini
CTGTGTGAGACGAGAAACGTATGTCTTCTAACCAGCGTTTGACTAGATATTCTGTCGTGAGTGGCTCGCTTCTTTCGAAAACCACTCGATACGGGTCCCTCGATGGATATTCTCATGGGACGTCTAAAACGCCCCATTGCCTCTTCATCAGTTGTTGGCAAAGTCTGCGATCCACAGAGCCCAGATTGCATTGTAGTGGGCTGCTGTAGACGAGTGGCTTGAGTGTTTGCAGATCCTTGGGAATGGTACAACAAATAATGGGATTTGGATTATGGCGACTTCAACTGGATCCTGTTTCATTTCGATGCTGTAGAACGCCACACTGTCATGGATAGCAGCTTCTCTCCTGCTTCTGTGATGAGCGCAAATATGCCTAAATGACTGTCCTCTTTTCTGATGTCCACTAGTCTGTCGACGGGTACCCTTCAACAAACCGATTCCGGTGTCATAACTTCCGTTAACCTGTAGCACCCTTTCGGTGCCTAGGTG
>NW_008765625.1:0-489 GCF_000715545.1 Opisthorchis viverrini
AAAGCACAACAAGAAACCCGCGGAAATGGGAGCATAGCGAACTCGTAGCTCAGAATATTGTTTTGTATACGCCGCTGGGTATAATCAGTAGCAAAATTGACTTCCACTTGTCTGTTATTTGCATGGCCACGTGAATACGAGGACGAAAATTCGAATTTCGACGTCTGTTGGTTAATTCCCATGGTTTTCAATGCATGAAGATGGTTGGAAAAAGTGTTCCATTTTAGCAGGTCTTATCCTCCTGCCGTTGTAAGGGCCGTACTCAGCTCTTTTGAAAAGACGCTCTTGTTAGCATGATTAAATCTGTCTAATGAAATATCTACTTATTATATACACTACTGAGGAAAAAATATTCTGACTAAGATTGGGCGATCCTATATTTTTAACACGGATATGCACGAAGCCAAAAGATTTTATGCCTGTATCTAAAACGGATCTGGTAACGTTCCGTTTGTTGGTCGCTGATCAAGATTGTGTTCATCTGTTTTC
>NW_008765626.1:0-489 GCF_000715545.1 Opisthorchis viverrini
GCGCGTTCAAATTGCATTTGTGCACAAGTGGGGGTTAAAATGTCACTGAAAACCTCGAACCGGATGGTCTGTATCCACCCCTCTTCAAAGATGGCGGAAAATCCCTAGTGACCCATTTTATAAAGCTTATTGGTAACAAATGGAACGAAGAAAAGGCGCCTGCATAATGGGGCATGTTGACGGTTATCCTTATCTTCAAAAATGATATGCGGACGCTGTATGGATACGAGCGTGAAGACAGCCTGTGAGTGGTGGCATGAAAAGTGTTCTCTGGCCTTATTCTTTGGAGGTTGACTGTACAGAGAGACGGGGGCAGATACGTGAAAACCAAGCTGGGTTCCGTCCTGCATGAGGTTGAATCGAACATATCTTCATTCTCTGACAAAATCTGGAACAGTGACACTTCTTCCAGCAGCCAACAATGGTTGTGATTCTTGATATGATAGCTGCCTTCGATTCCGTGGACCGTCAGGCACTATGACAGTGTCT
>NW_008765627.1:0-489 GCF_000715545.1 Opisthorchis viverrini
TTTAGGTGGATGCCTTATTGTGAAGCAAAGGGTAGAGATTCACTGCTGGCCTACTGCAATCATTTGGGAATGCCAAAATTCAAGACACCCATTCAGGCAATCTAAAGGGAAATTAGAAACAGACGCCAATGAGATTTATTGGCAGCCACAGAACTATGATTCTACAAAGGGATTTATTCTTGAGTAAGTCCCACAATTATCAAAAGAGACTGCAACCAGCTTGAGAGGTTCCGCTTCTCCGGATTAATACCGCCAATTACAAAATCTTCACACAAATGGTACAGCTGGTGTTTCGCGGACATTGGGTGTGCAAATGTAGATTGGTCGTGATTACCTACCAAATATTTGCCGGACTTTCCATTTGAGAAATTTCAGGCCGTTTTTCTGACGGGAGCTTTAATTTCATGCAAGCGAGCCTTGTCTCTGGACGAAGATTTACTCTTCTGTGAATGTGATATCCCTTAGGTATCGAAACACCACCTGAGTCAC
>NW_008765628.1:0-489 GCF_000715545.1 Opisthorchis viverrini
CCTTTTTCTTATTCGATTGTTCTCAAAAAGTAAGTGAAATTACGATTAAAGTTTCTTAAGAAAAGAATGGAGTTGACGACGCATTCAAAAAATTACCAGTCGTCAGTCAAATATTTTAGCGGCCTTCTCTTCAAGCCACTCAAAAATAAAACGTGGTTCCCTCAGATGTGCGAATCACAAACTGCCACAACTGTTCTTCTGACATCTTTCAGCTTGGCNAAAAAAACGTTTCGCGACATCGTCATTGATGTGCCGACCCAGCATAAGCCAACGGTAAAGGCTTTGTCCAAGAGGGACGGGCTCATTTGTGTCCGGGCAGTATTCCATCGATTGCGGTCGCATTGATTCACAATTCAGCAGGCAAGTTAACTTCGTGATGCTCGAAAACAAGGGTGTACAAACGTATGCATTCATTGCTAGCCAATGCATTCACTCATGGCGTCACGTAAGCCAAGCCGCGGTCTCAAAATTACTCTTAGTTAAATGTCC
>NW_008765629.1:0-489 GCF_000715545.1 Opisthorchis viverrini
TCGATCTACTTTTGAAAGTATTCTCAGTTTGCCAAATTAATTTTACAGCTGCTCGGTGGTACTGTTTACTCCATTTCCACTCTTGCTCTCTTGTTCTCCGATGCATTTTCATGAGCTGGTACTGATGGCGTTTGCCTCTAAACCAGATAAAAAAATGCTTGGGTCATTGACGTCCGAGGCATCTGACTGGCCTTCAGTTTATTGAATGTACACAAACGGTCGTTATGAATTCACTCGACAGGATTCCTGTCACAACTTTTAGTATGAGAATTCCTCATTTGTATCAACCACTATCTGAAAACATAGGCTAGAGCCGGACTACTGGAAAGTAATTTCACGGGGACGGAAGCTAAACGGAAAGTGGTACAAGACATCCTAAACGCTATGTGATACATGGTTTCATTATAGACTTTACAAAATCGCCCGGCATATGGAACGAAATGGGAAGAGTGCAGCATTATGAAGCCTATAGGTTGTCTTTGGGGACCG
>NW_008765630.1:0-489 GCF_000715545.1 Opisthorchis viverrini
GTTTAGGCTAATTATCCAAGCCTTGAGAGTACAGCATTGGAACAGCATCGTACATTAGCCGTTATTTCGTTTACTGAACAGCTGGTGGCTTAGTAATGAAAACATCAGCGTTTTTTTATTTGGTGTCCTTCAAAATGGACTCAGAAAAATTCACCTATACTCTTTTTTCACCACCTTATGTAGGAAGTTGGCAAACAGTTTACAGTTTTGTCGAATGACTCGCGCTCTATATGAAATTTTAATGTGCACCAGAAAGCCAGTCTCCATAGAGAACGACCGAGAGTTGTTAAATATATATGTATATTTGTATTACTATACCTTATGGAATATTCATATGGTTCTTCCTGTACACTTGGGAATTGTTGTCAGCAACGAGGATGGCAGAAATATGAAATTCTTACAGCTTATATTCATCACATCCAAACAGTTTCCAACTTTCCTCTGAGAAACTACTCACAAAGTTGATGAAAATTCTTCGACAGCCCACGA
>NW_008765631.1:0-489 GCF_000715545.1 Opisthorchis viverrini
ACAGCGTTTTAAATGTGACCATCATGTGCCTGAATCTATAGATTCAATCTAGGTTGTTAGATACCTTTCAATCATGCCACACGGCTAGATATTCAAACAACCTTTAAACGCTAGGTGACACCATAAGTACCATACTGGTTTCGGCAAATTAAAACCAGGAGAGACAGGAATATCACTCCTACAGTGCTAAAAGATCACATCAAGCAGAAACAAAGGAGAAACGCGAAGTTACGGAAGCGCGTGGTGTAACGATTTTTGACAGTCAAGGCCACAGTAAAACACTGCGTCAGCCTACGGTCCACTTGAGCAAGATGATCGCAAGTAAGCACGCTCAGCGTGTTCCAACACTCTGCAACTATTCAGACAATTACTCTTTGTGGTTGGGTGCAAAGCAGTGAGGTCTGATGATCGTCTTAAGAATCCCTTTTCTTCTTTTCCTACAGCACAGGTACCCACAAAATCTGTGAACGACATTCAAGATGAATGCTT
>NW_008765632.1:0-489 GCF_000715545.1 Opisthorchis viverrini
GCCAACCACCGCCTTATTCCGTGGGAGATTTCTGTTTTGATTAGTGAACTGTAACAGGTCTACTCACGGGGACTCCACTGAGCTTTAGCTGGGTGTAGGCGAACCCACAGCTCCGCAGATCTTTAACCGGATCGAATATCATGGCATCCGGTTCTGAAAATAGCATATGTTCGCGCTGGTGGAGGAATGCCATCAAATTAACCCGCGCGCCTGTGAAATCAATATCACCAACTCGAGTGGACTACACTAACAACTATCCAGAAGTGTCGAAAAAAGGCTTATAACTTTGTGTTCAGAGTCACGCGACCGGCCAGAAATGAACCTTGCAGAGCAATAGCTGTACTGAATTCACCATCACCGCGCATCCCCATGTTCAAGCAAATCTCGGTTGTTTTAGCTTTATTCGACCAGTCGTTAGTTTGGGGACCCAAGCACAATCTAAATTGTCAGAGAGAGTCCGTGAATCCATGGAGCTGTGCGAACCCAGTT
>NW_008765633.1:0-489 GCF_000715545.1 Opisthorchis viverrini
AGAGCCATCCTGTTAACGTCTAATTTATTTGAACACATATATCGTAACAGGTCATTGGCGCTGATGGTTACTGGTCTCTAGCTGATAATTCCAGACTTCTTAGACGGGATATCACTACAACCCAGCCTTAGTCTCAAAGTCTCAAGTTCACACATTATGCATGCAACCGTGGCATTCAGAACGATCGAGCTTAACCTGTTCGACCAACAATCATCAATAGTAGCCTCTAGTGAAAATGAAGTGCACCAAACGCCTCAGAGTTGTCATAATCCGGTTTGTCCATATATGGTCAAACAGCACACGTACTGTCACACTTGATGCTCTCTGATAAGGTTGTTCACTTCTAGTAATGTGTTTTACGCTTTCCATTATAGACTGATGTATCGATAATTAGTTTGAATTTTCCAAATTGCTATTTGGAACCACTGTAAGGCTGATTGATCCAACAGCTGTTTCATATTGAGCTCTATTAACAATGACCTTGGTCCA
>NW_008765634.1:0-489 GCF_000715545.1 Opisthorchis viverrini
AAATAAAAGAAAGTTGGCAGTGAAGTACTACCGAGAAGACTGCCCTGTATGTGAACCAAGCAAAACTACCAATTAGTTGCCGGTATTCTGGAGCAAACCTCTCCCATGGAACAAAGCAGGTTTTGAAGCCGTCACAGCACGGTTGGTTTCATGTGTGCAGCATAGAGAATTCAAGAGAAATCTCGTGAACATAATAAACACTGTATGGACTGTTTGCGGACTTCACCAAAGTCTCGGAACCATCCAAAAGATAAATAATGTGTATCGTCTTACTAAAGCCCTACTGTTTAGACGAATGAATCGACCGAGTCAAAACCTTCCGCATTGGGATCAAAGTCCTGCTATGGGACTGTGAAACCGGGTCGAACAGGTAGAGGCAGGGTTACCTTCTTGCATCCCACTTTTCAGCTTCTGTTTGATCAACGCAGAAGGTAGTATGACGCACCAATACTGACTGAACAGTTACTTATACGATTTCAAGCGTTTTTT
>NW_008765635.1:0-489 GCF_000715545.1 Opisthorchis viverrini
GCATTGGAGGCGAGAGCTGATAAACTGGTTCATAGGATAAAATTTACTATCGCAAATGGGACCGATAAATATTTTATGATTAAATGACTACAAATAGCATGCAATGTTACACAGTATCCGATGAATGCATGTCCAACAAATTCTCCAAGTATTCAACCACAAGCAGCATTATGAACTGTAAGTAGTCCAAATGCAAGATTTTATGTAAAAAGTTGACAGTTCTGAAATTTCAGTTTCAGACACTTGCCCGAAGAACATTAGAACCGCACTGACGCATTAGAGAAAAGCGCGAGATGGCATTGTTGCTGTATGTCTTTGGGATAGTCCACCGGTCAGACGCGGACCATAACACTTAAGTATAGCGTTTACACTGCGTGACAGTGAGCTATCTTTGATTTAGTCCACCGTCGTCCACCATATCTGCAAAACCCAATTATTTCGCCTGGTTTTCTGGCCACCCAATCCACATTTTGACCCACGCAACTGCGT
>NW_008765636.1:0-489 GCF_000715545.1 Opisthorchis viverrini
TGAAAGTAAACGATTGTGCTAACCGAGCACCTCTATTTAATTTTATCCGAAAAAAGCCAAGCAAGTTAATGAACAGCAACCCTGTTGTGATTACGTAGATCAGTAGACGGTAGCATGCTCACCAGTGAGATTGATCTTGGAGTTTCCAAACTTTTATAAGAAGAATCTCGTCAGTTCCAGCTATGAGTACAAAGATATTCTAGAGTGCTCGGATTGCCCGAACGGGCCTCTGTTTGATGTTGTCACGTCATGCACTGTTAAAGTGAACGTCCAACTAGTGAGGAGTTTCAGTGGGAAACAATGTTTACCTTGTCTGACGGAGCACAGCATGCGTATAGCACCCAAAACTACCTTAAGCCTACTAGGTTTGTTTATTTATCCCGCGATTTGTTCTTTTTAAGCCAGACAACGAGTGATACACTTTTACCAAGGACGTATTGCTTCCACTCAGTTCCATATAAAGGCGCAAACACTGCACGGAGACAGAGA
>NW_008765637.1:0-489 GCF_000715545.1 Opisthorchis viverrini
GCTTCTCGTCTATGCCTGAGCATCCTTCTTCAAACATCCGTCATTCGCACATCTGAACTTTCAAACACAAGTGTTCACGCACACATGAACGTCTGACGCACGAATCCACTGAGAATTGACGGTTCTTGGAAATACACAGTTAGGGCTGTCAGTTCCTACAGAGATTCAGGTATAAGACTACCAGAGGTCGGTATCGTCCGGATACCAGAATGGCGCTTGTTCAGAGGGAAGACGGAGACTGAGAAAACAGGTGGGAGGTCGCAGGTTTGAGTCACGTGCAGCAAACAAGTCTTTTCGTTTGAGTCTGTAATCAAGATGTTCCAAGTCGGTGTGTCTCCTATGTCGATTACTTGCTTACTTACTTTCAGACGCCACGCCTATTGTAAAAGTCACACGAGGAAAGTACTAATGGTAAGTGAAAAAGATAGATAGTGGTCTGACCAAGCTGGTCAGGCTTCAAGGCCGATGGAGAACCAATAAGCAAGACCT
>NW_008765638.1:0-489 GCF_000715545.1 Opisthorchis viverrini
GAGCTACCAGTATTTCACCACATTACCAAAAGAAGCCTCTCGCTTGACAAGGTAATCGTAATCTGCAAAAATGAGGAACCAGAATATCAGATCAGTTGCAGCATCAGAGTTGACGTCATCCAGGCGATCAAATGGAACTACAACAGAGAACCAGCGCTGAGGCCTCGTGGCCTTAGACTGTTGAGCTCATGGCCAGGGTACCGAAAAGCGTAAGTGGGGATGAGGAATGGAGGAATCAGCAAAGCGGAGAAGTAGAAACAGGAATCAATGAAACATGGTGCACAGCGAGACTGAAGAGACTCATCGGTGTCCTGTTTTGGAGCCAAGCATAATAGGTCGTTGAAGGAGTGGGGTGATGGCAAAACGCGATGGCTCACACGCATTGACCATCTCTGTTCAGGTCCTATTGTCCCGATGGCCGGCGGTTCTGAGCCTGGACGTTAATTCAAGAAAATAAAAAAACACCGTTGCTGTTTGTCTGTAGCTGGA
>NW_008765639.1:0-489 GCF_000715545.1 Opisthorchis viverrini
CTACTGGAGGGGTGACGGGTATACGAACGAACCATGGCACAACGGAACAGGGCGGCCATCCCTGCAGGGCGTACCCGGCCAGGGTTTCATCGAGGGTTTCATCCCTCGTGCAAGCTACCAGATCTGCGAGGTGGAAAACCGTCCAGGCAGCCATAAATGCTGTTTGTGCATTAAGATAAGCCAGCCACCAAATTATGGAGAATTCTGCCTAATTGTTGCACGAATTGGTGCGAGTCCAAAGATAGCCCGGTAAGGACAGCGGGACGACGTAAATTATCAACAAGCGTGTGTGATGTAGTATGCATCGGGAGACAGTATTTCTCCGAATACAGGTGTTCACGACAATTTCTGTGGATAGAACATTTGTGAGCAGAGGCCCCGCAAGCAAGGTTATACATCAATATTTACATGTAAGTCAATCAAACTGGCACACACAGTATGCTACACTGCGCAGCACATGGTTCACGGATTCACGGATTGATACAAAGG
>NW_008765640.1:0-489 GCF_000715545.1 Opisthorchis viverrini
TGTTGGTTTATTTGTTGACAAAAGACAAACCTCCAAAACTCCAACACTTTTAGCTTGCCTTCAGCGTTTGGTGGGTCGCCGTGGGCTGTCTCACCAGTTGATTCGACAGACAAACGCCTGCGGAGCGTGTTCTTTGCCAGCTTTCGGAGTTGATGAGATAGTCTGTCTATATCTAGATAGTGATGGTGATCAGTTCTATCCCGTAGGTCCTTTTTCAACCATCCTTTTAGCTTGACTTCGGTGACGTTGTTACCTCGGATGCGCTGTACATTCGAGGAATCCAAACACTGGGGAAGGTTGGCAAGGACCGGGGTTAAACAGCGTGCGAAGAGACTCCTTTTTTCCTGGAATGAATGTACTTCAGCAAGCGAAACTTATGGAAGTCTCTTAACCTTGACAAAGTTCTCTGCAGGGCCATTGGGGCATAGGATTCGGGGTGAAGTTCAAGACTAAGGGCATTTCATGTTATCCAACCACTGTTACTTAGAG
>NW_008765641.1:0-489 GCF_000715545.1 Opisthorchis viverrini
GTTGTTCCAAATTGCATAGCTCATCATGAACAATATTTCGTAACAATTTTGCAAGTGACTGAGAGTTTTGTAAGTATTTGTAATCCGAATGCTCGGATGTCCATTGTTTGATCAGCTACGTAGAACAGCTCCAGGAATATAGACTGCCAAACTCAATGATGAAAAATGCCGCATTTGTTCACGCAATTTTATAGTTCACACATGTTGCTGAATAAATGAAACTGGAGCGTCCGTGTTCATTCGAAAAGCTTCGCAGGATCTGGTATTTTTAGCAGTTTCGCTGCGAGAACGTAAGACGTTTTGGCGGCCAATGAAAAGGGTAATATCCTTTTAAATCTAAATACATGGCTAAAAACACTGTTATGATGGCAACGAATATACAGATTCTTAAATTTAGAATGCTATTCAGATGAATGTGAACTTCGAAATAGCTAACCAGGATAATATAAGAAAACCACATTCGAAGTCACGATTTATATTAAAGGAATG
>NW_008765642.1:0-489 GCF_000715545.1 Opisthorchis viverrini
CTCATCGTTACCTGTTTTGCCTCACCCAGTGGTTTCACTTCTGCAAGTTACTGATCACATTCGCATCACTGCCTGAACACCCGAAATCCGGAATAGCAACACTGAAATGCTCTAGTGGCTGATCTAGTTTCATTGGTCATCGTTGTTTTCGGTGCTTGGTCAGCAGTGCTTGCTGTGCACCTTCTCTACGATCGCCAACGGAACAGGTAATAGGAGTGGTGATTTTGAGTCGACTCTGCACGCATAAAACCGAAAAACCAATGGAGGGGTTAGGGAAACTCGGGAACCTAGCCTAAATGATAGACCTCAAAAAGGAAACAACCGGCAGTGTGCTGGAGAAGAGCATTCACAGGCCATATAAATGGTGTTGTGTCAAAAAAGATACCTACTGCTTCGCAAACGCAGATGTCCGTTTCGGCGTTGTTTGCTACATGTTATGCAGTGCATGGACAAAATAGTTCGATTTCAGATAATGGATATCCGTTTATA
>NW_008765643.1:0-489 GCF_000715545.1 Opisthorchis viverrini
TCGTGAATCTGCATGACTTGCGGTGCAGACATGGCGTCAGATTATTTGTCAGTAGTTGAGCTCCATAGTGTTGTGTGCGTCGGAGATCTGGTGGCTGCAACCTGATAACTTTGAAATCCTTCAGTGTTTGCTCGTCGATGTCTTCGGAGCAATGTCAGAGTCGGGTGGGTGCCGAATTACATCGAATGGTTTTCGGCGGAAATGACTTGCCCGCAACAGATCAACAGAACAAACTGAAATGTGGTCAATTGCTCCGTATGGCAGTCGATCGATTTGCTCGGACAGCTCTCTCATACAACCACGCGGAAGGTGGAGGCGAGCCATCGGAGGTCAAGCGATCGTTCGGCGTGAAAGTATGAAAGTCATTACCAACAAATTCGGCTGCACTGCTCATTGTCGTCTTTTTGGATGGATACCCCAGATGAGATAAATCAGCAGGTAGAAATGTAGACAGATTTTGTCCGGTAGCGCACTCAATGACACGCAAGC
>NW_008765644.1:0-489 GCF_000715545.1 Opisthorchis viverrini
CCGGTTGTCCAGTTGGTTGAATTGCATTTGCTCAAAGACATCCGGACAAAATTCCTTGGGTAACCGTTCCTTTTGCTTTAGATTCTACTTTGTTGCAATGTGTTTCAATCCGCTTGAATAGTGTCCGAACGCAGCTCGGTTTGTGGCAGCTTGGGTTGATGCTGTGGTAACTCAGAATTTGATCCGTGTGCGCAGCCTTTCTGTGGACTTCCGTTTGCATTTGTCCATTCGGCAACCTTGTGACGAGTGCATCTAACTCGTTGTTGTTTTCCTCTTCCATCGTCGGAGACACTGTTTGTCAGCGCACTGAAGATGTCTCCTCGAATGGTGACGAAACGTTTGCAAATCAATTGCCAGGCTCGGAGAACAGATCAACAGCCACCTGATCAATTACCAACTGGTGCACCTGAGTTACCAATATTCCAACACATCAACATCAGAATCTTTATTAATAAACCGCACATGCTATTAAACTTCGGACTAGCAAAG
>NW_008765645.1:0-489 GCF_000715545.1 Opisthorchis viverrini
CACGTGTATTTTGAGTTCGAAGTCGGGCGGCTAACCGACCACGAGATCTATTATTCCCTCAACCGTTCACTATTTACGGGTGCAGCCTTTGGTATTGAGTCGAGAAATGTCTCGAAGGCGATCCAACATCTTTTCATCCGTCTATCTGTTTCGTGATCACACATTCCATTTGTCCAAAACGTTTCATTACCTTTTATTATAGCCTTGTGCTCACACCGTTCTCTTGATGAAAATGTACTTTGGTGCAGTTATATTGCTTGTTCTCGATGGAATTCAACAACCGGTTGACTTTGAGGTGTCATTACAGTGGTAATCAGACTTTTGTCCAACTGTTGCGATAGAGATTAGAGAAAGTCAATGTGTAATTTTTTTGACAGTTTAGTTGGGCTCACCTGATGTCTCAATTCCGCGCAAGTCTATTGGAAATGTCTCTTGTTCGTTTGCATCGTTGAAGCTCACTTGTATTTACAACAGCATACCAGTTGAAGC
>NW_008765646.1:0-489 GCF_000715545.1 Opisthorchis viverrini
AACAAACCTGAAATTAGTTCATTTAAAAAAATACTTCGATTTTTCACCATTGTCGAAAAGTATTCACAGAATGCGTCATTCCGAATTTTTTTAGCTTGTTTGCATCTATTTCGCAAAGAATATCACTGTCTTTTTGTTCAATGCCACCAACATGAATTTTAGCCTGATTGTTCGTCAACGATACCTAGGAGAAGACACCCTCTTACTCACTTTTAGTGCCCAACAAAGTTCTATCATGCATGCTGTACCAAGTTGCATTATGTTCTAGCACGTTCTATCATTTATTACCGTGAGGACACCTTGTGAAAGGTTTCTATCGTCTTTGGCAGGATTAGTTGAAGCACAAGTTATCCCTCCAACGTTTCACTTCGTAAAACTGGTTCGAAGAGTCTAACCTAATCTCGGTATAATGAAAGGTGATGTTTTAGTAATTATCTGTACATGCGCACGCTTCCATTCGCACATCGGTCCAAATTCAACGTTTTACTC
>NW_008765647.1:0-489 GCF_000715545.1 Opisthorchis viverrini
GAAATGTACATACAAAGGTTCAATACGAGCATACAGGCTAAACATATGCTTACCCTATATAACATTATACAGGGTAAGCATTATATAATAAGCACACAAAAATCATGACGCCCATCCATCGTACAATACAGTGCAATTATCCCATCTGCCAACCCCCCAGCCACAGTTCCGCGTCCAAGTCTCCGCCCGGATAAAATAAACTAGCCTCAAACGATCCTATCCGTGTTGCAGCCTTTGATCTCCATACTCTGTCAAATTGAGCAACAGACAACCCCTGCTTAAACATTGCTTTCCCTCTTAATCGATGTATGTCGTATCTCTCGTATCAGCATACGCCTCAACAGACAGCAGCTCTGAGACTGAAAAGAAAGAGTTTCGTCAAGCTCTGTCATGACCACTTCGGTCGGAAAAAGACGGATATAATGATCCTGGCGGGTGATATGCATGCCCAAGCTTGAGAACTAAGTCCGGAAGAAGTACACTTGGTGG
>NW_008765648.1:0-489 GCF_000715545.1 Opisthorchis viverrini
AAGCTCAGAATTCGTCATACAGTTCTTCCTATGCATTCAAATAAGTGACCATCCCACCGCGTTTTGAAAAAAGCACCTTTACTATAAAGTCTCACTGTTAACACCAACTGAGATATACTGAGTAAGGGATACGCCGTTTTATTCAGACAGTACTCTGGGTTTCCAGGCTTTTTAAGTGCAATACTGATGATAAGGTCGACGCAATGGCCATCACTTTACAGGTGTTCTGGGGGTGCCCAATAATCTGTCTGATAGTATGTCTGCGATGATTTTAATTAATACCACCCGGGAGGATGAAGTTGTCCGACTTTGTTCTGTTTTACGAATAGTGAGATAGAACCCGAACATTACCTTTTTTTCCCATGAACGTTGTAGTTTGAATTGAATAGATTGGTTATCAACTTACTGGTATATCGGTGAGAATGAACGCTTGACACAGTTTACGACAGTGTCCACCTATCAAGGTGTGGTGGGTAAAAACCAGTCCCC
>NW_008765649.1:0-489 GCF_000715545.1 Opisthorchis viverrini
ATGTAAATCAGTTGTGTAGGATGTTTCTGTTGGTACGTTCTCGTTTTGGAAGTCACTCGGCCGTTCCAGAGGGTTTACTTATCTCACGATAATTTCAGTGCAACAAATCTGCTTCTACCCAAATTGTTTTTTTAGGCGGATTTATTTCCTCATGGGGTATATTGCTGTTGAGAGTTCCACTTTTCATGCAATAATAGGTCGTCCGGATCCACTGGGAGAACCATCCCAGTGTTGTCAATGAAAGTTGCATAGCCTTCCTCGTAGCGATTCAAGACTAAGATGCCACCTATACGCTCAACTGAGCGGTGGTTTATGCAGCAGGGCCTCAGTCAGTTATCGGGGCCAACTAGGGATCTTTCCGCCTACTCTCAAACAAACGCCCGAACGTCTGTCCCTTCAATTGGTCATGTGTCATATGACATTCGAGGTCAACGCGGACTATCGTTTCTTGACGGACTTTGCTACTCCTAACTATTGTTGTCTCCACCT
>NW_008765650.1:0-489 GCF_000715545.1 Opisthorchis viverrini
CCATGGCACTACAATTGTTTGGAGAGTGCCAACATTATCGTAAGATAGAGTTCATGCGACTTTTTGGCACTGTTATATTTCAGAACTAAAAAGCCCGGTTGCTTCCGGTTGTATTTTACATTCCCATGTGCTGATGTACGGGAACATTCTCTTCCCTAGGAGCAATCTAACATCAATTGTCCCATAAGCTTGATGAGACTGGTTGCCCGAATAAAACTTCCATATTATCTTGCTTTACTGTCCCATAGTTCATGACGAGCTAAACTCCAGGCCGCATAGCAACAGGTTTTCTTTTGACTTCCGGCTCACCGTTTTCATCAGACACGTATTCCTGATATCTTTCTAAAATAATTACTATTTACCAAACTGATATCACGCCGGCAAATTACGGAGATTATTTCGGTACTCATGGCTGACTATTATGTCAAGGTAACAAATATAGGTCTATTGGTACTGGGAGCTATATAGTTTCTATTGCAGTGCGACTAC
>NW_008765651.1:0-489 GCF_000715545.1 Opisthorchis viverrini
TCCCGAAAAAAATCCCCTCGATAAAACTACTTCCAGTATATTCCGACGATAAAAAATCGGGCAAGAGAACTTGAGCCATGTACTGTCAACAGCCTAAATATAATTCATTCGTGACAATGGAGTGCACTAAACGAAATGTTAATGAGAGTATCCAGTTTCTTTCTAGGGTACCGCCCCCTCCCCTTCAACGGTGAGCACCAAAACATGGAACAAAGTATCGCGTATTACATGATACCAGTTGTTTTTCTCGCCTTGACTTGTGAACTCCTAACAAAAGCTGATTTGACTGTAACAACGAATTCCCTGCTCAACCCACGCCTCATAATGTTGGCGCTCCAAGAACTGATACCAAAAAGATAATAGGTTACGAATGGTACATGATGAGCGATGCCCATCATATCGGTATGGGTTGAAGCGATGCGGCAGAACCAATCGGTTCAGTTTGAGGACATCATACAGCTTATAACTGTCTGGGGACGAGATGGCCCA
>NW_008765652.1:0-489 GCF_000715545.1 Opisthorchis viverrini
GTATACCTGGAAAATGTCAATTCTGTAGATTACACAGGTTATTGTACCATCTCAACTAATAGACCTGACGGTGGATCCATTCTCAAGTGAATGGTATAATTTCGTTTAATATCGCCGGCACTGAAGTTTTAGGCCTGCGTTTGCCCCACTCGATTATATCGAATAATTCGATGCCCGTGTCCAAACGAATGGAGCACAATGAGTGACTCATCAACGCGGATTTCTAATCCCAACGCATCGAATGTCTGATATTAGAACTATAGAAATGTTTCAGCACACAAATCTTCACCTGGAAATTCAATGACAAATGAATTATCTTCCATTATCTTGGTTAGAGGAAGATTCATTCGTTGCACAGATGCTCAATTCAAATAACCTCCAGTTTAGGCAATCAAGTGCACAATACGCTATTAGAAAATCCCTAATAAAAAGAGGGGTTTTGACAAAAACGTGGGGTCTGGGTTACACCAACTGGAAAGTTTACATCCG
>NW_008765653.1:0-489 GCF_000715545.1 Opisthorchis viverrini
AATGGCACGTAGCCGCTGAGTTCGTGTTGGTGAGCAAGCAATTCAGTTTTAAGGAGCGTTTTTCCTTCCACGTGTACTGGGTTGATGATGTGCGAGTTTTTGGCAAACAGTGTTATGTGGTGGATGTCTTGGGGTTCCACTCTAATGGTACAGCAATATGTAGAGGAATCCTTCACGGCTTTTGAAGACCAAGACAGATCTCACTGTTACTTAGAGATTCGGATCTATGCAGCTAGTGAAACTTAGACCATGGAAGTTTGTCAATTTTGTGGCAGCCCCGATAAGAGGTATAGCCACGAATCAAAGAAGCATACATCTTGGGAATACAATGATAGTAATCTTCGAAATTACGTTGCATTTTACGAAGTCAGTGATTCACTGGACCGTCAGGTTGCTTGACTAGCGAAAGAAGAACTAAATGAGCCTTGATGCGAAGGCCGGCACGTAGAGCCTGGAGCTAACCGTGGTGTGACGGTTTGTGTGCCTTCG
>NW_008765654.1:0-489 GCF_000715545.1 Opisthorchis viverrini
AGCAATATGTGAGAGGGGGTTGCTCAACAGTTGCGGTCAAATTTGACGTCATTCCCAGAGTTCATCCTTCTTCTGCATATATTTTTCCATCTTCGTCGCGCTGATCATTGAGCAACCATGTAACCGAGCGACATAGTATCATGGCGCACACCGAACGAAGTGCAGTGGGTGATACTAACACGGACGTCATAGGACTGAAATAAACAATTTCGCCCTCACAAACCCATTTATCTCAGGATCCGATTGGCAGCAATCGCTTACAAGCAAATGTAACATCCGATAAATGTCAGCTGCGACCACGGCTGCGAGTCCTTGATAATGTTGGGACCAAGGAATGGCCAAGCAAAACCAAGACAAACCAAGGCGCATACGAGAAAAAGTGTCGACATGACCACGAATAACTGCCAATCGGGGAGGTCAGCAGCAGCGCCATGAATGCACGACAAAGTGAACCGACTCGACAGTGGGCATACTTTGGCCTACGGAGCA
>NW_008765655.1:0-489 GCF_000715545.1 Opisthorchis viverrini
AGCACATTGTTTAAGGAACTGTGATCCGGTAGCTACAGTTTTCAAAAGTGTCCTGCCTTAACTTGTTATGTAATATAACAGATATCAATGTGCAAACGGACGAGAAAACAACACCGCTACATTTTGCCGCGCGATATCGGCGGTCAACTGACAAGCCGGTGGTAGGTTATGTTGAGTTTCTTTGTCCATCTGTTGTCCATATGTGTAATCTCTACGAAACATAATGTGAGAGTCCTCAGTATCCGTATATCGAAGCTCTTCATCGGAAATTATCCCTGAATCATCGTGTATAGTTTGGTTCCCGGAATTCAAAAGGACCACAAAAAATGCCTTGTGCCATCAGCGGAAATTTTCGTCTAACAATCGGACAGAAATCCATGTGACAGTGACGTGGATGGCGCACATTCGTGGAGCGCGGATGAGTTACGTTGTTGGCTTAAAAGAACGATAATCGTCCGACTGTAACACCTCCTCGGTGCCTAGCTGCCA
>NW_008765656.1:0-488 GCF_000715545.1 Opisthorchis viverrini
ACGGTTAAGTGTTCAAACTACTAGCCTGAGGGTCGCGGACTCGGAACGGCCTGAAATTTTGTTAGGTGCGCACTACCCATGATCTCAAAAAAGGAGTAAACAGACAGAGTGTGTGGTTTTCAGAATAGACTAGGTGTATTTCAAGAAGGAAATCACGTCTGAAGTTCCTGAATTCCCTTACACTACCAGTATTGTATGAACTAGGTAATCAGGATATGTGGGCTGTTTATGTCGATTTTCATTGAATACTTGTAAGCTGCAAATTTTTTCATGCTGTATTGAAAAGTGTGCTTCTTAGAATTTTAGGCCTTGCAACACTTTTCATAATAGTGGACTACGACAACTATTTGTGTCCTTCATTTTGATGACTTAAAACCTTTTATCGCCGAAGGAACCTGCCTTCAACGAGATACTTTTGAAGACAGAGAAATTGTCTACAGAACACTTTCCCGCTGAGAAAACCAAACCACCCGATGAAAAGACCAAAA
>NW_008765657.1:0-488 GCF_000715545.1 Opisthorchis viverrini
AGGAATGGAGTAATGTCGGTAAGATTTCACCGCACGCAGATTGGGACTGCAGCCCAGTAATTTACGTATGTTTTCAGATCGGAAAATCTCACCCAACACTCCCTGGAGAAGGTGGCACCGTGAAATAGTTTTGCGAATTTGGCGCGTCACTTGTCACTTTTTTCCGCGCCAGTTGACTAAAGCAGTATTCTCGTAAATTTTCGGATTGATCGCTGATGAGAGTTTTGAATTACCAGTGAAAAAATCGTTCAACCCTATCCATTGGGAGTGGAACAACGGAGAAAGATATGAACAGTCTTATAATTTTACCCCGGGGTCTACCACAGCGGAACAGAAGCACTAGTCCTCAGAAAGATGAAGTCTTTCGTTTCAAGTTACCGTAACCACAGCAATTATAGTGTGGTCGTTGTGTGCCGTGCGTTTCAGAGCCTCTAGAACTCGAGATGACGCAGTGCTTATGGGGCGAATTTACTGACCGGAAGGTCCAT
>NW_008765658.1:0-488 GCF_000715545.1 Opisthorchis viverrini
ATTAGTTTGGGTCTAATGAACAAATCAGTGACACACTACATATTAAGTGTGAAAAATGAACCTGCACACCTAACGAATCGCCCGTTTGCCAGCTCCGGATTTCAGGTCATGTTCAGCTACAGTTTACTGAGTTCGCTGGGCTTTAGTCTGTTTCAAGATACAGAGTTTACTTGAAAACGGAACACACTACTCGTACAGCTGCTCATACTTATTTGAGAACCAGTTTTGTTCTTTTTGAAACCTTACTTCACCCCTGAGAAAGAAAAATAAAGCGGAAACCGATCGGTTGAGGTGCAACAAAGTAGTCAAACGAAGTTTGGACACAAAAGACGTCCTTACTAGGACACTTCAGACGAATGCGGCTTATTTCAGTCACACAGATCTTTGATTATCAGCTTTTCGCTTCTGACCATAGGAACTGGCGTTCATGCAGCAGTCCATAGCAAGGTGAGTTTGATAAGCCATACGTCACAGTGTTACAAAACCAT
>NW_008765659.1:0-488 GCF_000715545.1 Opisthorchis viverrini
GTTGCTATACTATCCCGCCGTACACGGAAGTTCGAGGTATCTCAGCGATTGAAGCCAGAACTTACCAACGGAGATGTGCGTGCTTGGAAGCTAACTCAGGCACTTGGGGTGCTCCTGTCTAGGCTTGGGCATTAACATCAGCGTCATCATCAACGGAGACAGGAACATCAGTGTTGAGAATGTTGTTTCAATGTTGTACAGCCACAAAGTTAATCCGAATAAATCTCATCCGTCAGAATTAGAAGGAAAACGCGAGTAAAGATAAGGGGCCTAGTGCCAGCCTATCACAAGACTTATGAGGTACCTATGCATACGAGCGCTTTTTCACATAATTTGAAAAGAAACTGACGGCAGAAACGCCATTGGCACCAATCAACCGCCATCGCTCGCAATGCCTACAGCCAAACGCGAGGCGGGTAACAGGAATGCGTACTGAACAGAAAACGCCTGGACTCTTCTTAATCTCCTTCACACCCTTCTGCCAAGTC
>NW_008765660.1:0-488 GCF_000715545.1 Opisthorchis viverrini
GATTGGTAGAGTTGTTTGTAACGTCTTCCGACTGATAAGCATACAGTGGCGACGGACAAAAGGCGAGCACCGAGAATGAAGCCAGGAAGAGCGATTCGTCACCATTGAATGGAATCACACACGTAGTTCATTTCAACGTTGAAGCAGTCTGGCGACTAAACACTAAAGTCCAGGATTATTTGAATCGCAAATCAGACAAAAATTTCCATGCGAGTGAATAGTGATTTGTTGAACTCTTCACTGCATTCGTTTATTAATTTTCTACTTGGTCAACACTGTGCACACATGCAATATGTTTTTTAAGCGTATATAAACGACTGAACACTGCCCCACATTGCTCACATCGTTTCTGATAATGCCGCATGTGCACCTCCCTGACATGTCGTTGAAGAAAGCTATGTTTGAAAAGTTTTCCGCATTCATCACACGAAAGGCGCCCTCCATTTCCGTGGGACGATTTTCGATGGCGTTGAAGGCTATCCCAACGC
>NW_008765661.1:0-488 GCF_000715545.1 Opisthorchis viverrini
GTCTGCACACCTATTGATCTCAAGGAAACTATGGCGGACAAGCACGCCTGGCTGAGTCACACCGTGGACAGCTCTGACGAATTCAGCTATCTTACTCACTCACAGGTAGGTCTATCTCAGGCCAGTTCACCACCACGTGTATGCCACTCTGACCTAGTCGGACCAACGAATTAATCGTACCCAGAGGAAAGTCACACGCTCACACAGACGTAGGGAAATGGCAGCGAAAACGCTTAGGCAAGCATGTATGAGCCAGACTGCTGTTATGTTGGCCAACTAATGATGGATAATCGACCGCCCAGTGGCTTAGGCTAAGCGAGATCGTGAATGCATTCCACAATAACAACAGTTCGATTAGCTGTTCTAGTGGAAATGAGAAACGGTTTGGCATCTGCAACTATTTTGAAGCTAAATTCGATGTTAGACGTTAGGTCAACATGAGGGAAATGCGGAAAAATACAACCTTAACAACAAACTCGCTTGCCGTG
>NW_008765662.1:0-488 GCF_000715545.1 Opisthorchis viverrini
ACGGACCTTCCGGTCAGTAAATTCGTGATATGACCACTTGAGCCATCTCTCCCTTCTTTTCAGTATTTCTACAAGTCTACCAATCCATCTCCGGGGAACGACTCCAGCCCAGCAGTGTCTGAGCAACCCGGAGAGCTCACTGAAGGCAGCTAACATAATTCGAGTTATGAACATCTCGATGCAATGAAGTCTGCAGAAGAATCGTTGGTGATAGTGTTGGGGTTGTTTGTCCTACTTCTTTAACACGACTTAATGGAGGAAGCTGGTAGTCATCGATTTTAGCAACCCTAATTAACACCAGTAAATTCATATATTCAAAGAATGGTTCAAAACCATGGCTAGAGTGAGCGGCTCGCAATGAGGGCTTCAGCAAATTGATCTCCGGCAAAGTGGTAGGTACTTTATTCGAGGTGTGCGTTCAACACTGCAAACTAAAATGGCTGGGCCGTGTGCTACGCATACTCATTTACCGTCTGTCCATGAGAGTT
>NW_008765663.1:0-488 GCF_000715545.1 Opisthorchis viverrini
TTCGCTCTAATTCGCACTGCAAATAAAAATGGGTCTTTGTCCGTGATGCACTATGTGATCCCCAATATCGAATGATATGAATCACAAGTGATGACATTCCGGTAGAAATCGTTGTGTTTGTGCTACGTGTCACCTAGAATAGACTTGAATTCTGTGTGCGGTCCAAACAGCTAGCTTATGACTGATTGGTTTCAAGGACGTAAACATCAGTATATATACAGAGTGCACAAAACTATGTTAATTTTAAATGGCATTTGCCCAATATGCAAATGCACTTGTTAGTTACTGCAGTCATCCTGCGTGAGTCTTTGAAAATTTCAGGCCAAATGTGACCCTACGTTAATGTTGTCGGTGTAATTGCAAATGTTTATTCGTGTTTCAGTTAAAGGCATGGTGGCAAGAAGTCTTCCTGAATACGACATTTGCATGCGTAAGACGTGGCTTTAACCGTTGTTTATGAAAACCGCTTTTGTGTTTTTTAACACATC
>NW_008765664.1:0-488 GCF_000715545.1 Opisthorchis viverrini
AGTAGTCCAGGAGTCTTCGTAAGGATTTGGCTAGTCTTCGAACAGCCCATCCACAGGAACGCTTTTATCCTTCCTGTAAAGAGAGCGAATCCGGTCTATCAACAAGCAAAACGACCCGTCTTTTTTAAAGGATCAAGAAGAACACTAATCGGGGTGCTTTAGAATGCTTTCTCTTAAAGTGGGGGCTGTAGCGGAGAATGAATATTTCAAGAACTTATCAGATCCATGACTAATCTGACATTCAGCTCAGCTCGAAGATTTTGAAGCTGCGTTGCTTCCTTAGTGCACTTACGAACCACTCTGAGGTGATCAGAGGGGGAGAGTTAGATCTAAGGGTTGATGGCCTCGTCTAAAGGCAGCTTGTTGTTTGTTTACTTACGGATCTAATGAGCAGATCAATCAATTGCTGTCATACCCCCCTGTGGAGGTTAGTACCACGTCAACATCAGACCGCACTGTACCAAGGCTTCTGAGAGTAACCTCCCGTG
>NW_008765665.1:0-488 GCF_000715545.1 Opisthorchis viverrini
CCCACCAGCTAGTTGTCAATA
Source organism: Opisthorchis viverrini (assembly GCF_000715545.1). NCBI lineage: Eukaryota > Metazoa > Platyhelminthes > Trematoda > Opisthorchiida > Opisthorchiidae > Opisthorchis > Opisthorchis viverrini. Next base: position 22 of record NW_008765665.1, read on the forward strand.
GAGCGAAGACCATCTGTTCAACGTAAGTCTGTGCTAAATAGCAGAATTACGAGTTGTACGTTTTGGTTTTTTATCGGGACCTAAAGTGGTCAGAAAGATAAACGTACCACCGACTCATTAGTCGTAAATGACCCGCCGATCGAAACCTTCAGCAGACTGGCAAAGGAAGCAGATGCGTGCGATGCGAGTTTTTCTCTTTCTGCCTTAGTGTACGATTGAGAGTTTTCGTCCAGTGTATCTGTTTTGACTAGAATACCCCCAGCGTCGACAGATATAAGGCTGTGGGTCCCATAGTCCCTGTACGGAAGCAGGGCAGAAAGGAGCTAGAAATGAGTGAAGACTAATAAAGGTGGGGGGCTTTAATGTCCACATTATGTTTGCAGAAAATCTGATACCATTAACTATTTTTTAAAAACAGCATTTCTTGTTTGATAACGGAAAAAGCAGGTAAAAGTACATGTTTATGG
>NW_008765666.1:0-488 GCF_000715545.1 Opisthorchis viverrini
ACTTACATTCAACAATGAGCTTTCATGGTTGCAGATATTCTTTGTAATGCAAACATATGTGAAATACGTTTCACTCAGTACTGGTAGAGCTTTGTCCTTTTATTAGTTATGCAACACATTTTTTTCAAGACGTAGGAGAACGTAATTTTGTGACTTCTGATGCACGAATGATGTTGCGTTGTTGGGTTGACATTGCTGGTCCGGGAATTGTTGAGGAGAACGTGATTTGTGTGCAAAGCGGTTAAGTAAACACCTGCTGATATGAAAAGAATAGAAAACTCACCGTTTAGACAAATGTCAGTTATGATTTTCTCAAATCAGACTACCCAGCAATTTGATTTGAATTTTTCCTTGTAATCCTTTTTGCAAATGACATGTGCGAGCAACTGTTTTTTACTTAATGCTTCAAGAGGGCACATATCAGGATTACCCTATCCCACTTTTAAATATTTTAGGGATATCTTTATCGAAACACTGGTCAAAAATGC
>NW_008765667.1:0-488 GCF_000715545.1 Opisthorchis viverrini
AAAAAAAACAGTTTCAGACAGGCCCGTCAGGCTGATGTAACTTGTACCGCAGAATGTGCAATGGAACAATTCTATTTCAAGCCAGCTTTGGGTGCGTTGAAGTGGGGCGAGATTATGCACTGTCCCAGCAGGACATCACTCGTGAATGTATTTAAGATCCACCCTAGAAGCGCAGGTCGTTTAAGGCCCTATGAGCCACGTTCATCTTTGTTGCATCGATTTGGACAAAGTATGACTCAGTGCCCCATGCCAATAGCGTGGGAAGCGAATGTGGGCCTGTGTGTGCGTTAAGGTATCAACGGATAAGACCAACTGTTATACGCAGAATGCGAACGATCGCACAAAACCCTAGCTACCAGGCGAGCACAACCATTCCTAGTACAGACAGAAGAAGACCGGACCTGAGGAGCTTTTACTGTGCTACAACCAACGTCGATGATGATTGGATGCTCTTATCATGAACACCTCATGAAGAGGGTCAAAACATT
>NW_008765668.1:0-488 GCF_000715545.1 Opisthorchis viverrini
TTTTCTAAATCTCCTGGTTCGTCAATCGACTGAATATTGATTAGACACACAAAAATGGCCGTGAACAATGGTCACATAAGTAGGCTTCAGATATCCCGCGGGCCATTGTGGATGAGATCTCAGTGTTCTGATAAATCGTGCAAATTTTACGCGTATGTGGTTCGATGTAATGTCGGATTGATGTTTACATGAGTGCAAAACTATTCTTCAGCACTATAATCCAAATGAGATGTGCTTTACTGGAATTAGAGTCTGCTTTAGTTCAAAACTGCCCGATAGAACGGCTGTGTGCTCTCTGAGGAACGAATTGACGCTTGCCGGAAAATTTACATCACTTTCAACCAGTAAGACAATTACTTGCTTGTCAAGAAACTGACGCAGTGCGAGTTTTTCCAAACAAAAAGACACCTGACCTGCATTTCAATTTTGTTTTTCACGGCAGACTCAGATGAATCTGTTGTTTATGATATTTCTCAACTGAATGTGCT
>NW_008765669.1:0-488 GCF_000715545.1 Opisthorchis viverrini
ATCCACCCTTAACAGACGTCCACTTAAGGGTGTACGTAAAAGCACACCTTTGTGCGATAAATAACAGTCTATTCAGAATATTCTGTAAACGTTCGTTTTACCATAATAATATATTTCAAAGTCACTCCTTCTGGATTTGTCCTTGCGCGGTGCAAACTAACACTACAGTTCTCAACCACTGAAACCCAGACCTTGCATTTACTGTAAGGAGAGTGTGCGCGAGCATTCGTATTCAGGCGCGAATAAACAGGTGCATGACATTGAAGTTCACGAATTTTAAAACAACGATATTACTGCGAAAAGGTGACATGCTTCGAGCTCTCATGCTCCCATTCATTGCAAGGTGATGGGAAGCTTACGAAAAATCTCTTTAGTCAGATTTATTTTCCTCGTAAGTATACGACAGTCAAAAGGTCTTATTGCTAATCACCATGTGTGAGGGTTCAAAACTCTGATACGGTGTGAGCTATTTTGAAAATGAGTTTTCT
>NW_008765670.1:0-488 GCF_000715545.1 Opisthorchis viverrini
AGAACTGCACTCACACAGTCTTTGAAAAGATTCTGTGATAGTCCGACCCGGCACAGTTATGCACCGTTGCGGGTTCCAATTGGACTTCCATTTAGTTCAGTACCATCTATTCCCAAAATGCAAGAAATGGGAGGCAATTTGATTCTCGTCTTTCTGAGATGTGAACATCCAAAAAGTAGTGGCACTCTGAATCCCGAAAATTTCGTGGTTAGGCATTGTAGTCTAATCGATAAGGTAATCAACAAATTTTCATTGGACCTTGCTATTTTTATTCTAAATATGTGTTGAAGAGTTAGTTAGTTGACAAGACTTGGTGCACTGAGCGTCATTCAGCGCTGTCAGTGTTACAGAAAGCAAGCCACGAATTTACCTATTCACTGTGATCTCCCTTTTTCCCCCTAAGTGAACTGTACTCTGGCTCAAAAGAACGGTGGTGGATTGTACAACGCAAGTTCATGTTACTGGGACAACACGAAAGATGGTGAGTA
>NW_008765671.1:0-488 GCF_000715545.1 Opisthorchis viverrini
CCCCATGTAAATTGTCAATTGTAAATTCACAAGCCCACACAGACCAATGAAAACTATCAGTGGCGCCCACAATGAATCATCATTTAAAGTATCTCGAAGTCGAAGGTTAAAGAACCCAACCCGATGGGAACTCATTTGAAACTCCCTCCCCCAAACGCTAGAACAAATAATGGACATTCAACACGGATCGGGTACGTTAATCTGAAGACATCTTAATGGTGAGTTCACCGTTGCCTTTAAAACCGGTCGAATCTGTGACCTGCTTATTTGGCTTGATGAAGCTTTTGTGTCAAAACCGAACGTTTTCCCAGTTAACAACTACCGATTACATTAGTTTAGTTTTGGCATATGTCCACACCGAAGTCGCCATCGTCCTTAAAACAACGCAGACCTGAGTTCCGCTTAAGACGCGGAGACTGGAAATTGACGAAGACGATCCCGGAAGTTTTCCATGAATTTCGTCCATCCATACCGTACATCTCGATCAA
>NW_008765672.1:0-488 GCF_000715545.1 Opisthorchis viverrini
CGCCTCACAGTATTCACAAACATGCCGGGTTGCTGTGGAGAATATGCAGCGCTCATTTACTAAGTCCCTGTTTTCTGTGTCATCCACACTACCGCATCGTCTTCGCTGCTTATCACTTCGGCTGGATCCATTATGGCTAAGGCGCATTAGGTTGAATCTGGGCCTCCTGCATCGGTTAATCTACCGGCGGGCTTACATATCTGACTGCGGCCCTGAATTTTCTTCCCGTACTCCCTATAATATCCGTAACTCAGGATGTTTACCCTCACTGTCGACATGTTGAACCGTCTTTAGACAAAACTTTTTCCTTTGCCTTCATTCTAAACTATGGAACAAGCCCGCCCCATATCCGCACTATCTCATCTCACGTGGCCTTTCAAAAGGCCATCGATTCTTACCTTTCTATCGAGGGAGCTGAGCGCCTTTTTGCGCCTCAGCTTACACTAGTACTTTTTTTGCAATAGGCCCTAAGCCTTTCTAATAAGCGC
>NW_008765673.1:0-488 GCF_000715545.1 Opisthorchis viverrini
GGCAACGCGATGACCTCTACCGTGAATGAAACTATTCAAGCTATGTGGAGCTATCCAAAAATTCACTCATTCACACGGAGAATTGCAGTAGGAGAGCACTGTGGGTTATTGTGAAAACTCGCCTTACCAACTGTGAAAACAGATTCTATTATTTGGACATTCTAGAGAGAATATTTCAGCACATTTTGGTTTCTGCTGTCCGCGCATGAGGCGCATGATATTTCTGAGTGCTGACTGCATTTTCCACCAAGATTGTGGAAATGACCGAAGATGCTTCGATGGTGACCAGAATCGCCAAATCCGTACGGAAATGGGGATGCCGCAAAATCCAAATGAATATCCGAAACGGCTCGTCGCTCCATTATCCAGGAATTTACGCGGCAATTTACGAAACATGTGATCACACTCACCTACGGATTCCTGGTATTTCAGAAGCGTCGATTCGTTACTCAGTCCTGTGGGTCCGATTGCCTGAATATGCACCCAGT
>NW_008765674.1:0-488 GCF_000715545.1 Opisthorchis viverrini
ACAAGAATATCACGTAGGATCACTGACCAAAAGTATGCCGCCACTGAACGCGATCTTTTATTCCTCGCCTCTGTACGTGGAGTCTGGAAAGCATACGTACTCAACACGGCTGACCTTGTCGGACGACATTGAGAACCAAGGTCTTCAAACAAATCCGTATCCGGATAGCACACTTAACAAAGACAAAGCCAGCATAAAAATTGTAAGATCTCACTGGATTAAAGGACGTAATATTGTAACATACGAACTCATTTTTTTCTCAAAATTCACGAACAGCAGCCTCTATATCCGGCTTCTGCTTGCGGTTTATAACATCGTGATACATTGTATTTCGTCAGTTCCATGTTTGCATTAGTTCATTTTAACAATGTTTTGGGTTTGAGGCCGCTCGGAACTTCAGCTTTTCTACTTTGAGTATGTTTCCACATGTTGCCCACCTTTTACACACAAGGATCGTAACCTCAAATAGCATGTTTGTTCAGCGGCTT
>NW_008765675.1:0-488 GCF_000715545.1 Opisthorchis viverrini
ATGTTGGAGGTGCATTTGTAATCAGAGAGAAATGATGAACTGGGGGAAACGCTACCAACAAAAGCTTGTGTTTTGAAAAGTTGACGATGCTGCCTCACGTAAAAGTTTCTGATGATATGACCGTAAGCAGTGGCTGCACAGCTGCTGCAAAGTCCGAAGCAAGAGTATCAGGAAGGTCACATTCCTGAAAGTAACCCCAAAACGCCCGAAACCTGCTGACACCCCAAAACTCCACCAAAATCTCACGAGGAAAGCCGGCGAACGTCCAAGTCAGTCTATCCTTCAAACAATTCAGCAAAAGTCGATGAGTGTTCGAGCACGCCACAGAAGCACGACCAAATGCGATCAGCATTCAAGCTTTTCACAGAGGCACGATCGATGTTGATGGGTGTTGACTAACCGCCTATCAGACAGCCTGGATCAATGTCAGAAAGTGCGATTTACATAGGATGGGGGCCTTGCAACTTTTGCACTGGCACGCACTCGCT
>NW_008765676.1:0-488 GCF_000715545.1 Opisthorchis viverrini
CCGAGAGAAATGAACGGGATATTTACGGATCTGTAACATTTTCGGGGAATAGATGAGGGTACAGATTGCATATTCTAAATAGCTGATTTACTCATTGCACTCACGAAATTTACGGACCGCGTAGGCGCCATAGATGTGTTTTGTCGTGTCCCATGAGGCAGATCACTGGATTCAACCTGTAACAATGCCTGGTTTGAACCGTCAGCGTGTCAATGCAGTGGTACACACAGGATTTTTACAGATGACGGGAAAAGTATAACGCGAAACGCGTATGGACATTTTGAAACAATTGGACTAATTCTAGCGCCCCAAGTGTCTAGTATGTACTTTTGAAGCACAGTATTGCACTTTCGACCGACCTATACCAAGCTTATCCACCTCCCCAGGCTTTCGGCTGACATGTGGGGACATTGGGTGGTTCCCGGTATCAGAGGTTAACGTACCCTGTTCGTCTCATGCATGTGCGATATCAATTACATTGATGAGGT
>NW_008765677.1:0-488 GCF_000715545.1 Opisthorchis viverrini
AGAATAAAAGGGTTTCCTACCGAACCGAGAGGACCACTGAAGGTTTTCGGATCAGCAAACGATAGACCTATCACAGCGACGGAAATTCCTAACTATCTCCAAGAAACTCAGGTGTTGAAAACAACACATTGTCCCCCTACGCAGAATGTGAGCCTCCCGATCGATTAACGCGACAACCACTGAGCGCGCTACATTGATATTCACGTATACGACTCATTCAAATGCACACTGAGGGGTGGAAAACTCCGTTCCTAACCTTCACGTTGGGAGGTGTGCGTGTCTGCGTGTCACCTTGGTCGAAATCAAGGGTGGTCTCTCATTCTCACTAGGCTATAATTAGCACCCTAACGCGAAACGGTGGGCGACGGTGAAACAGATTTAAACCTGTGCAATGAACAAGCACAACAAAACCGTTTGGCTCAAGTAGACGGATCAACCGGCCCCGCTTACAGCAGCCTAATTGTAACGAGCATCCTTTCCGGCCAATA
>NW_008765678.1:0-488 GCF_000715545.1 Opisthorchis viverrini
ACATCGCCATCAGAAAGAAGATCAAGCCTACCAGAGCAGAATTCGTAATAAATTACTGTGCCGCGAATGTGGAAAAGCGTTCAGCGATGCCCACGGTGTAAATCGACACATGCGTTGCCATTCAACCGAAACGAAACGATTCTGTTTAGTGTCATCAGGTGTTCCTTAGCCGTGGAGCGATACATAAACACAAACTCCTACAGCACGAAAAAGCTCCAATGGAATAAGTTTGAGGCACTAATGCGCTGTTCGAAAGCGGTGTTTTGAAAACGCTCGTAAATTTATGCGTCACCACTTTGTCCATACTAAACAGCGGCATTTCCCGCGTGTTTTGTGTGCCAAGGGATATGCGCAGCTTGAAACTCCTCAGCGAGATGAATGCGAGAATCCTCAACTGCAAACAGTGTCTACTTTCGTTGCAGACCCACTTGCCAGGGATGATGCTTCCGAAGAAAATTCGATGCATTGTTTTAACGGTGGCCAAAATT
>NW_008765679.1:0-488 GCF_000715545.1 Opisthorchis viverrini
CACCAATCGAGGTGACATTGTCAGGTGAAACCAGGTTAGCTAAAGAGGCTGGTCAAATAAAAGATGATTGGACTAATACCAGTGGCCGCATTCAAAGAACGCCTGTAGTTTCTTTATGTGAATCTCACAGTTAGAAACTACTCAGCAGTCAGGATTCGTTTTACGACGAAGTTCAAGAAAGCCGGATGCCATGGTAGTAATCAATCATCGAAAAAAGTTCGAAAAAAATGAGGACAAGATTGACCCAATGGTTCCGAATAGCGTAAGTTTTCAGCCCTCCAAATGGGCTTTTCTTTAGGGCTTCATTTCAGAGTCACGAATTGGATTTCGGTCGGCACATTCACTTGGACACCTGGGAAATCTTGTTACTCTGTATATCGGCTGCAACATTCAGAGGCTAATCGATAAGGAATGCACGTGCTATATGGCAAGATAACTAGCTGCGTTTTTCGGCAATTCAACACTACTTAACACCACGTTCGTTTGCA
>NW_008765680.1:0-144 GCF_000715545.1 Opisthorchis viverrini
GTGTTTGGTCATCCCTCTTTTTCAGACCTATGAAGTTGTTGTTCAAATGATCCTTTCTAGGACTGTTGCCTATATTGACTCTAGTCTAGGTCAAAAGATTGAACTTTTCGGTGGACCTCCGACCCGTTTACGCAGACCCGTTCC
>NW_008765680.1:255-488 GCF_000715545.1 Opisthorchis viverrini
TGCAAATCATAGGTCCAGTTTGTCTTCTGGTAGAGTAACACTTCGGGGACCATGTCGTTAATTCAATCTTCTTCTTCGTGGGCTGGGCAGCTGTCCCCGTTCGGCGGAAAAATCCTTCCACAAAAACGCTAGGACTGTCAGAAATGTGTTCATCTTTAGGACGTTGTTTATCTTAGGGTCCCATGTAAAACAATATACTTCAAGTCCGACAGAAGGGAAGCACAAGTGTACTT
>NW_008765681.1:0-488 GCF_000715545.1 Opisthorchis viverrini
TGTTTCAGCATGCGTAGCACATGACCGAGTCATCATAGTCCATGATGCTGTAAGTCTTCTCGGTTTGAAGTACCTGCAGCACAACCGAATACCGTTTTCCAATCACCTCGTTACTAACACGCTGACGCCATCCATGGTCAAAAACCTGAAGACGCCCCACATCATCTGTCCGCAGAGGCCAGTATCGCACCCATACAAAAGCACAACCCTTACTGTAGCCTGGTATACACGACCCTTAAGATCCAGTGAGATATCTTTTTGACGCCACAAGTGACGCGAATTAGCAAACGTGATCTGAACCTTTGAAATGCTTGCACAGACTTCATCAGACAGTTCCGTCAGAGCTAGTACGACACCTGAGGGTATGGGAAACTCTTCACAAATTATTCAGTGATTCTCCTTGATTTGTTGGGGGTAGGTTCGGAGAACGCATGTCCTAGAGTAAATTTTTGCACTTAAAAGTTGCAAGGCGCATGCCAAAAGATGGT
>NW_008765682.1:0-488 GCF_000715545.1 Opisthorchis viverrini
TTTCAACCCGCCATCACGCAACCAGTTCGTTACAATCTCCTACAGACTAAGTTCATTTCTCACCCATGCTACAGACATACATATGTTCAACCTGTCCATTCTACCATTGATATTCGCAACGAAGAAATCAGCTTTTTTGCTACACATCCACTTGATACCACTCCCTTTATCACCTTTTCTTGCACTCGCCTGAGAAACAGGATTTTATCGCCCTAAAACAGTGGCCCGTTACTCGACGTTGTGTGATCCGCAGAGAGTCAGTTGAATCATTTTTCGGCCGCTATGATTTTCATCTGTGTGACATTTTAACTTGTCTTTTTTTGGACATCCACGATGTATTTTTGTGGGGCTTTAAAGTGATTTCTGTCCCTTCTAGATGAGCCTCTGAGACCGAGTGTAGCAGTCCAAAGTCCGCTTGTTGTCATCTTCAGTTTCTGTATGCTCACATTTCTTACATCCTAGGATGACTAGTATGCGCTCCATCCATA
>NW_008765683.1:0-488 GCF_000715545.1 Opisthorchis viverrini
TTCAGCTAAGCTCGAGATTGCTGGTCCTAGTCCTGTCCGAGATCTCTGTCATCCTTAGGTCACGTCGTGCTGAAGACGTTCCGAGTACATATCTGCTCTACTTTATTAGTTCACTTTCGTAAAGTAATGCACGCCAGTAGCTGGTCTAGAAGAACCTATGAGAAAGTTTTTGCTCTCTATGTCATTACCCGAACATATTGGCCAAAATTTTACAAGATAACCGTTCATCCTAAACTAGCAGTTAACTTGTGCAAGTGATTTCTTATCCATGATCGTCATACCCCTACGGTTGTGCGTCCAGTGCAACTACAGGTGTTTACTTTAGGTTGAAAATTCAGTCCAGAAGGAACATTGCTAATGTAGGAATGTTCAAGTGATACTTCGTCCTATAAGTAATGCTTCCATCGGAGCAGTCGTCACTCGAGAAAGCAGGCCTGTCTAAGTGCGAGTTAACCACGTCGCTGATTGGCCGCCCGTGGCCGAACGGT
>NW_008765684.1:0-488 GCF_000715545.1 Opisthorchis viverrini
GACAAGTGAACATCCACTAGGAGAAACGGGTCGTGGCGGAGGCATGTGAGACAGTAGCCACTATTGCGACAGTAAGAATTCAACAAAGATGTTAGGGGCATGTAATCTATGGAAAAAAGACGCCTAAACGTAGGCGTGAGCCACCGCGACTAGTAGAGTCGAACGTAAATCTGAAGTGTTTATAAACGGGAAATCAGTGCTCTGTCATGTGTAATCCACAGCGGCATTGTTTGGCAAATGACACAGCCGGTAAATGCACAACATGGCAGCTGGAAACAAATAATTACGGTGGCCATTTATAGAATTTCTAAATTATATACCAGGCTTTATTATCTGTGTATCCACGCATTCTTTCACAGCAAATATAATACGGCGTGTTGCACATGCTGAAACTTAAAAGGTTCGGTACTAGATGTTGTTCTCACAAATTGCACATTATCAACTATAACGATTTATTTCGAAATACACCAACGGAGATATTCAAAGAT
>NW_008765685.1:0-488 GCF_000715545.1 Opisthorchis viverrini
CTTTGTGCCGCCCGGCCGCAGTTTACCATTTGCCACAGCCAGATAATAACCCGATACGATGTGAATAAAAATGCACTCACTTGAATCGTGAAATCCATTCAAGTACTACGACTGTTTTCGGAAGGAGCAAGTCAGGATTGAGTGCCTTCAGTTATGGTCCGTCATAGTCAATAGTTCGATGGCTATGCACACCACGGCGAACGATGTTAACGAAGGGTAACCTGGAAGCATGCGCTGGCCAAAGAAGTTGGGAGTGATAAATACCTACCTAATTTGCTCAATTTCCATCGATTCAATAGTGAGTGAGTTGGTCAAATAATTCGAATGCCCCGACCCAGCTCGAATAATCATTTAACATGGCTTTCATGCTCGGTTCAAGTGGATTGTTTTCAGTTTAACACCACTTTGTTGGGTGTCCGGCTAGTTTAAATGAAAAGTTTGGCTGAGTGGTACGACACGCAACTGAAAGATAATTGTTGTTGTATTTC
>NW_008765686.1:0-488 GCF_000715545.1 Opisthorchis viverrini
GGGCTCAATTGGCGGCTGAGCGTATCCTGCTCTAGTTGGCTTCACAGCAAGTCAATGGCGTTTGTAGCGAGCCCCTCAACCAGTTGACAAAACGTCAGTTTTGTCCGTTCTTAGTTCTCTCATCGTCAGGCTTGCGATTTTGCGTCACTGGATTGCAAGACTGGTGTTTGTGGTCATCCAGATGGCTCATGCTATCGTTTTCCTCAGGTCGTCCGAATTTGTTCGAGCATTCGTCCGAGCCATGCTCACTTCTCGATGTTTGGTGATTTTACTTGCAAACGAGACGACTTAATTATGACAATAATTCACGCGTGAGTGAACACGATGCGCGTCTGCCATTCCATCTATCTCTCTGCCTATATTTCTGTGTTTCTGTCTGTCTTCCCTCTGTCTGTCAGTTTATCTACCCGGCTTTGTCTTACAGAGTGGAATGTGAGCGATGTTGTGTTCGTGCCTGCAGACGGTATACTACACGTGGGCTCCCCAGA
>NW_008765687.1:0-488 GCF_000715545.1 Opisthorchis viverrini
GCGTATGATGTGAACGAAAATATGAATTTCTGGAGTACGAACTGAACCCAAGACCGACGTTTATGGTAAAACATCCTCGTCAGATAGGGCAGTACCTAACGAGTAATCTAGAAGTCTTTGTCTCGAGTTCAGAGTCAGATTTTATTATTTAGTCTTCCTTGTGTCCATCTTGTGCGCTTTCGGGTCGGAAAAAATTAAAAGCGACTTCCTCCGAAACGCTTCTGATTTTTTTCTCTCTGATTTTTTCTTTTTATCCAACAGCTTATCAACATTTTGGTACAGGTTGTGTTCGACGGCCTCGTTCTCTATCTGTTTGGCTGGAAAGCTCTCCTGTACTTGTTCAGTGGAACACTGTTAGCAATGGGAGTCCATCCAGTGGCTGGACACTTTATTTCAGAGCACTTCGTATTCGATGAAAAATTTGAAACCTACTCGTATTACGGAATTCTCAACTTGCTTACGTTGAATGTTGGCTACCATGTGGAACA
>NW_008765688.1:0-488 GCF_000715545.1 Opisthorchis viverrini
TTTTTTCACTTTATGGCACTAAATATGATCAGACTCCGCGACCATACTGCAGCGAAACATTAGTGTAAACAATGATGTTTCCGTCTCCGATGAGGATACTGACAGATGAACTATACCTGGAAGTGAGCTCACCGACACGGTCACTGACATATTACCAAATCGGTGAAGCAACTGTAACCTCAAGCCGCACAAATACTACGATGCTCAAAATACGCGGTTGCAAGCACATTGAGGATTTTGGTAACAAAAAGAAAACGTCAGTTTTTAACATATGGGGGGAAGAATAGAAGAACAGCGCTCTCATTCAGCGCTGTCCGACAGGAGACCAATAAGAACGTTTCTATTAGCCCCCAAAAACGTTTGCACAAAATCGCTTGTGATTAAATCAAAATCACATGAGATCAGCCAGCTGTGTTCCAAGGTATTTCTGAAACGCACTCCTTAAACTTGCGGCCGCGGTCCGGTAACTTACCACAGCGTTAGTGGTC
>NW_008765689.1:0-488 GCF_000715545.1 Opisthorchis viverrini
TTTTTTCCACTGTTTGATATTAAAGCAGAAAGTAATTTCGCCTTGCATTCTGTGTGGGTGTTCTGCACCCCTAAAGTTTGCAACCGCGTGATAGCGGCTCAGACGTTCCGTACTTTTTGGAGACTGACAAATGATCCTATTTGACGTCTCCGATTTTTACACCAAACAGGAGAAAAAGACAGCATTCCAGAGTTCCGGTGAATAAAGTTGCAATCGGCTCGTGGAACTTTGAAGGCGAAAGTGCAATCTTATATATAAGTTGTCAATAATTGGAACTTGATGTTATTGTAACTCCACTATTGTCCGCTAAACGTGTTCTCGGGGTGTAAAACCTCACGAGTGGAACGCAGTAATCCCTTCGTTTGAGCTGTAAAAGCAGTAGTTTTGAGCAACCTTTTGAGGCATATAGGGAATTTGGCAAATTATATTGTACTTGGAGTTGGCCAGTCATTAGGTCTTATTAAGATGCACACAGAAAACGCTAAAAA
>NW_008765690.1:0-488 GCF_000715545.1 Opisthorchis viverrini
ATTTTCAGCTCGAGGCTCACTAGCTACAAGTGGCGAACAAGAACACCGTATGAGGTTCTTTCACGAGTTCGCTTCAACTAGAAGGGTCGTGGATTAAATATCATCAAAGACAAAGGATGTTATCCATGGTCCTTTGGATGATCGTGCTCCCAAGTTAAACAGAATTGGTTCAAAAAATGACCAACCTCCGTCACCTAGCTAACGGGGCACCAGGTGCCAGATCCATTCTGGAACACCTCAAGTAGGAACAGCAAAAGCAGTGAGCTGTGCGCAGTCGAGTAAGAGTAAATAAGGAACCCTCCTCATTCCTCCCTCAATTAATCTGCTATACGCATAACGATTTATAGAAGTCGATATGTTCAAATTATTGATCAATGGAGGCCAGACTGGACGATGTCGTGAAGCCTGGGGAAAATCATATGATAAACACTCCTCACTATTTCAGGTTCATGAGAAAATACATTGTTGTGATGGAAAATTTCGTTTGA
>NW_008765691.1:0-488 GCF_000715545.1 Opisthorchis viverrini
CGCTTCAGAATGCGTTCCATCACCTTGCTTATATGCCCGTGGCTGCCAGGCGGTAGTCGGTCGCCAGTTTTGTAGATTGGCGTGACAATCGGTCCCTTCCAAGTAGAGGGAAAGCGGCCTTCGTCAAGTGACAGAGCAGTGCTACACCCTTTTTTCACTTGTGTATTTCAGCTGCACTACAGTCACTGGCCAACGCGGACAAAACCGCCCCGGGAAGCTGGGGAAAATGCCTCCATCAGGTGTATCAAACCCCGAATCTGTGAACCCGTGAATGAGCTTATTTTGAAGGTCATGCAAGGTTACAATTGTTTATGCGCCTGGTTTGATTGGTTTCCTGCCGAGGCGTTTCTGCCGGGCCTGAGGCTTGAGTTTCGCTCCGGTTTCCACAAACTGGCAAGTAACATGTTGCACTCAACTTTTTAGTTCTAGTTTTTTTTAGCTTTTTTAGTTCTGTACTTGGCTAGCTTGCGGCAAAAAGCTGAGTTGTC
>NW_008765692.1:0-488 GCF_000715545.1 Opisthorchis viverrini
ATTGGTGGTGCTCTTCTCAGTGGTTCCACATGAAGCTGGTATGAAAGTACAAACGCATTCCCGTACTCATAGAACTAGAATTCAAGACAACTGAGAGTGAACCAAGTGGGGAGTACGGTGCGCATTTGTGCCACGTGACCCTTGTTTTCTCTGCACATTTCTCCGCCAGTGGGCCGTGTTTGGAATGTCTGGAATCAGATATAGTACATTCTGTAGATGGGGTGGAAAACCAATTCTGTTGTTTCTACAGTGAATTAGAAAACCTGTGTGTGAAGTGCATGGATACACATTATAAAGATATTCGCACTTTACTAAACACGTGCTCATTTTGTCCGCATGCTGCTCCCACTCAAATCTCAACCGTGTATTTCGGTCGCTTTGATTCCCAAGAGACTAGTTCTACTGGAACTGCCCTTAAGTGGATTTGTACCTTTACATCCTGAGGCATGATTTGTACCTTGACGGTTAGATTCCCGAAGCAAGCTGGA
>NW_008765693.1:0-488 GCF_000715545.1 Opisthorchis viverrini
TGTGTCATTGGGTGTCCTGCACTAACAACGATATTCAAAGTGTACAAGTTTATTGTTGTAATGCTAAGAAAACATGGTATATTGCAAACAAAACTCCAAAAAAGGTGGGTCGTATCGGATAAAACTTTATTCTTCATGAAACAGCTGTATACGCAATGTCAGCAAGGAGCAAACAGTCAGCTGGAGGGATTTTTCATGGAAGCTTCGGAGAAAAGTCGTCCAAACAGCAATTTTCGACCTATCTTGTCGGATACCTGGGCCGAAAATCAAATGATTTGTCTCCGAACATCGTTAAAAACTGTTGAATTCGGGATTTGCAAATGAAACAGTGACTTGCGATACTTAGAAAACTGCCTAGAAGATACGAAATTGATGTAATTATTGCATTGTTGGAAACGACAAGTTTAGCATCAAATACAATACTACTGTGACATACTCAGCTAACTGTAAAACAACACTCTACCGGTTATTCGTGGCCACTGTCCACA
>NW_008765694.1:0-488 GCF_000715545.1 Opisthorchis viverrini
ACCTACGCGTCACTTGAAGTTCCGTATCAGGAACCTCAACAGGGATATGGGCACTCCCTTGATAGTGATAGGATGACAGCTCAGTGGATGAAAGATTCCGGAATCATGAAGTATGAATTGGAAGGCTTGATTAGATCTGGAATTTAGTGGTATTCATTTTGTTGCTTGTCTATGCAGCACTCGCTGTTTCGCGTGGGCCGTCGCAAATCACCACAGAAGAATAGTTCTCCTCACGGTGTGTTCCATGTAAGATGTAAACTGTTACCCGTTAACTATTCCCAAAATACCTACCATATATCATAGGCACCGTTTAGTGAAAAAGCTTTTCTTTGAATCACTTTGTTAAGAATCTTATCAGAAACAAAAATATGAAGGAAAATGTGGAGGAAATCGCGGAGGAAAATCAAAGACGAAGAATCATTCCCCACCAGAAGCACTCCATCATTTGTTTTTTCAATCAGAAGATGTCAGTCAGGTGGTACACAAAG
>NW_008765695.1:0-488 GCF_000715545.1 Opisthorchis viverrini
GTTATTTTCACCCAGTAAGAACCCTGGGTCTGTGGGGTTTGGGAATGAACTGAAAACATACCCAACAAAATTTTCAAGGGTTTGCTAGAAGCAAGCATATAAGAAATAAATGACGGTAGCCTACCACTGGTTCCAGCTTGCAGATATACTCACGCCTTTTGCAGAAACAATATGTAAGAGATTACGAAATTGTGAAGCTGTTGGTTGAAAGTCAGCTGCAAGCTTTGGAAATTAACCCACGATAAATGGATTCACTCCCAGCGCTTGCTAATTGGCCCCGAAATGTTTTCCTTTGATAATTACCCTAATCATGGTACTTGACGAATCAATTGTTGTAAACAATGTGTTGCGGAGCGTTTGATCCCTGGCCTATTTTATACATTAAACCACAGCGCACTTGCAAATATGCCTAACGGGATAACATATCTAGACCGTCGACTGCCTTTGGAGTCCTATAGTTTTCAGTATTGTTATTTAACTATCAACTT
>NW_008765696.1:0-488 GCF_000715545.1 Opisthorchis viverrini
TGAACATGACAGTAGGTCGATGTCCTAAGACATAACGCCGAAGAGTTCGTGAGTAACCGATCTACTGGACCAGCACTACTTGGCAAGACAAAACAGTTTCATAACTTTTTCGTTGGTATGCTTTCAGCATTTCATTTTCTGATTTCGGAACAACGGTTACAGCTTCACAACAACTGCGCTAATCCTTCCTTACAACATTTTTCAGGGAATTTCATGCACACTGTCGAGTGTTTTCAGCCATCCGTTTTAGTTTTTGGCCATTCATTGACAGCCGTGTGAAGGAATGTGTGTGAATGTCAAGGAAACAGTCAACTGGACAAATGCAAAAGCCCCAGCTCTTAACATCCTTACTCAGGACCGCTATGCCATCCACAACGATTCGTTCAGAGCTTGAGTTTAAGACGGTCCCTGTGTATGTTGCTTTCTGGTAGATGGAAGTTTTTAAATTTCCGCCACGCTTATGTCATACAGTCTAGGAAGGATAGTGT
>NW_008765697.1:0-488 GCF_000715545.1 Opisthorchis viverrini
ATGAGGTTTGTTGGTCGAAGAAGGAAACCCTTGAATAATTGCAGCGACAATGGATCTAAATTCGTTGGCGCCGATAAGGAACCAGGAAACACTATCGCTTTGAGATCAGGGGGAAATAAACAGCCAACTATTGGTTCTAGTGGAATTTTAGCCCCTTAGTTGCTAACCACCGCGGAGGAGTGTGGGACTGAACTGTGCGGTCAGAGCGGGCAAATCGTTTTTGTGCTCACACGAGAGCAAACTTTATCTGATGATTGTCTGTCCACTTCTTTCATCGAAGTGGAACGCATCCTAAACGATCGGCTTTTACTATCTTCAGGTTCAGGTTACTGTGACGCACTGGCTTTGACTCCGAATCACCTCTTGCCACACAAAGCAAACGCAAGTATCTGACCACATTACGATTTAAAAGAGCGGCTCACTCGACATTGGAAACAGGTTAATTATTTGTCGGATGTTTTCTGAAACAGGTGGATAAAATAATACAT
>NW_008765698.1:0-488 GCF_000715545.1 Opisthorchis viverrini
ATAGGGAGAAGACAGAGAACTGGGGACATAGCTGTCTCCAGCTGTCTATACATTCAGCGGTATGTAGGACTGGCTGGCTTGGTCTACGTGGTGAGTGTAACTCTCTGTCTCTTCCGTTGGCCGAAGGTGCATCTCTCAACGGCTAGTTGCGCTGTTAGTCAGCTGTCACAGTACCGGGTAGCTGACTGTGTGAATGGATACATTAGTCGAGATGGTGATTTGCATACCTCTCTCTCAACCCAGACTCTACTCCTGTGAAGTATCCAGTCACTGATGTTGAGCAAATCACCCTGTTGCGTGGTTGAGGTCGGATTGATCTCTTGATTGGAATGGTTTCGACTGGAGATCGGGGCATTATACCCTAATACACCAAGACTAGTGTGCGAAATCCCTTTTTTAATACAGAACGTTCAATAACAAGTTGAAAGTAGTAATCACTTATTGTACAGAATGATATTCAATTGTCTTAAACTTTTGCAATGCACTAC
>NW_008765699.1:0-488 GCF_000715545.1 Opisthorchis viverrini
TGAGCGTGACTTTTCGGTGAGTAAGCGAACCTATTGTGGAAACAAGAGCACGTGAATTTTTATTGCATCAGTTTCTCCTCGTCTGTTTCAGTCAAGCCAATTCGAGCTGGACAGCAGAAGGATTCGGGTTGAAGCGCTTTGTCGCACCACTGGTAACAAAGAGCAGACATTCGCATACGAAGATGTTGTGTCTATATTTGCTGTCGATTTTTCCTGTTGTAGTTTCTCCGTTTGAAAATCTACCATTAATCATCTGTTTTAAACTCTTTCTGAACAAACCGCGGTTGTTTGTTACTTGGAAGCATCCGGGTCACACGGGTTGCTCCAGTCAGGGTCTCTAGCATGCGGTGAACCGGAACATTGGTAACTTTAGCTGGTTGACTTGTTTTTGACCAGGTTTTGACCATCTGTCTAACAGGGAAACTATCAGTGCGTGTTTGAGCGCACGGATGATCCACAAAGTTCAACGACACCAGAGAACAACTGAA
>NW_008765700.1:0-488 GCF_000715545.1 Opisthorchis viverrini
GCTTCCACAGGACAGAAACAACGGAGTTCAATCTGTACTCTATTCACCTCAGTGTAAATAAGGTGGAAATTTTCAGTCTCACGTTTTGCTAACTAAATCATGGGCAACCAACTGTTCCACCGCGACTGCACTCAGACAATCCCTCATCCAACCACAAAGACCAAAGGTTTGTAGCACACCTAAGCCGAAGGCAACTCTCGACAGCGAATGACGGTTAAACGAAGACATTCAAGCAACAGGAGTATTTATTAGCACATTTTATTCTCGTACATGCAAGATCCTCCTTCATAATAGTACTTATTCGTAAAAGAGGCTAGAAAACAAAGCATAGAGTAAATCAGTTTGAGCACATCCATTAGCTGGTGACCTAACTTTGCATCGTCAGCTGAACCATCGGCATAGAGCAACACATTGAATCACATTGACTAATGCGTGCAGAAGTGCTCATCTCTTCATCTGAACGGTCAAGTTTTGTCGCTGTTCTTCTA
>NW_008765701.1:0-488 GCF_000715545.1 Opisthorchis viverrini
CTTTGACCACATGTTGAGATTAATCATCTTGTTAATCTTGCGTACCACCCTTTCTCAGTATGCAATGTGGTTCTGTTCACCGTTCTCCATCCAAGTGATCAGCCCAAAGTTTCTTTCGACCTCGGTATTACCTGACTTGTGTCAAATTGTCGATTCGTCCAAAAACACACATTGAACACGATCACTGTTGCACCATAGCACCTCTTTCGATGGAAACACAAAATCATTTTGAACCTTCCAAGGCCGTCGGTTTGCAAGTTACTCATTGTAATCTACTTCATTGCCGGCAACAGTGTTATTGAGCAACTGGGAATCCGACAACACCTTCCCCAAAACTTCTGGTTGGTTCAAAATCTATGGTTTTGTAACTGCTACAATCTCTGCAAACATCCAATACTTATCCGATGAAAAATGAGCGATTCAGCCGTGGACAGAACTTTATCTCCGTTGGTCATCTAAATGGTTTGATAATTGAGAAAATCTCACAA
>NW_008765702.1:0-488 GCF_000715545.1 Opisthorchis viverrini
TGCAGAGCCTCTGGTGCAATGTTCGTGTAATGCACCAAATATCGCATCAAAATTGAATCACTCCCAAACAACCGTGAGTACGTTTTTGCAACCTAGATTGGCGGAGTACACTGACTTATTTAGAATTATTCGGCTTCGCGGCCAAGATTCTTTCCAGAAGGGTCATCCGTTACCTAGGAACAGTTTCATGCGGTACTGAGGAGTATTGCCGTATTTATCCTGTACCAGAGTTATATTGCGTATTTGGAACATTCCGCTCTGTGACATCATAGCCTCCTGAAACTCTCAAGAACAACATCATTTTTGTTAACACAGGTCTTGGGGATGCGAGGCATTCTGGTTCTTCTGTGGACAGATCCATGTAAGAGAACCATTCCACCTTACCTGCTAGATTGGGCATATGTGAGCAATGTTTCCACCGCACGTTATATGGTTTCACCACACACCTGCTTCTGGGGGCACAAAGATAGTCTCATTCTGACACTCTT
>NW_008765703.1:0-488 GCF_000715545.1 Opisthorchis viverrini
CACTAACCGAAAAGTTCCCCAGAGTAGGTAGGCTTGATATTCCACAGCTGAAGGTGGTTTGTAGAAGGAAGCGACTTGACTGAAACAAGTTTTTGTGGTCACACGTTCTTTGCACAAGGAAAACAACTTCGTACAGTCACTTGGATGAAGAGGATTCCTTGTTAAAAAGCCGTTTTACTGAAAAATTAGCCATCAGGTGGAGAATTTTCTTCCATAAGAGGACAAACTCATGGAGCAATTCACATAAGGAAATCTCCCAAAATTAGCATAAACACCTGGTCGAAATCGAGGGACAAGACAAAACCCTCAATCCTCTTTCACAGCGTAGAAGTTTGAAGGTATGTGCTGGTCTTCGTTAGTATACGTCAGATTATCCCTAAAGTATTTTAGTGTGACCACTCACTTGACAGAAAAGTAACATTCTGTGTACAAATTAGATCCGGCTGAACTGTATTGATGCCTTTAGCAACTCTCGATTAACTGGTATT
>NW_008765704.1:0-488 GCF_000715545.1 Opisthorchis viverrini
CCGGTCTTACTTAGATAGTTGACTGGATACTTCTTCGGTTACTCGCCGGATTAGCAACCTTTTTTGATGTGTTTTAACAAACTGCCTCATACGGGAGAAGCAGTAAAGTTATGCTGGTGAGTTACCTGATTGCTTTACGTACTGCACGCTAAGAACCTTATCGCGTGACCGCAGTTAACCAAGAGATCCGTTGAGACAAGATAGTTTTGTATAGTAAATGCACCAACTGCGCAAAGCATAAAAAGACCTTGAATGTGTGGATAAAGCTTTATCACAGTACCATATGGACGCATATCCTATTCACGGAAATATATATTTCGGGTAGCTTTGCTTTCATCCTATTGGTAATCGTTCTCGACGCAATGGTGTACTTCCACGTTGTCGAATTTTTACGGTTTCACCATTTGAAAATGTGACGTAGTTATGTGGAAATTGTTTGTTCTAGTGGATGCCTGGTAGGAAATATCGCTTTCAGACAAACCCTTTTG
>NW_008765705.1:0-488 GCF_000715545.1 Opisthorchis viverrini
GTAGTGACAGACGTTGTTTAAGGCCATATTCACCGCTATGGGTCCGCAACGACACCGTTTAATATAATAATGTGGCGTTTTTGAGGGGAATGTTTTCGAATTTTTATTAGAATCGGCTCTTATTTTGATATTTCCACCTGTCAAAGTGTTGTGACATGTAACGAAACAAAGTGTTTCCACTTTTCAATAAAAATTACAGCAACCTTGAATAGACGTATGGATATCCCCAGGGCAAACAAAAACGCCAAAACCTTCCTGTAGAAAACCATTATCTTATCCATTAAGTTCTATGCCGATTGCAATAGTTTACGGCTGTTTTTGCTTCTTACAAAGATAAACTAATACGCAATGGGCAGTGCAGCTTTTCATATTATATAGGGGAATACGACACTATACAATGTGAAGCATAGGAGGACCAGTTTGTTTTTTAATGTGAAATGTCGGTTTCTTGAGAGTTGAATTTTACCATGTTTATGAAATGGCTATCA
>NW_008765706.1:0-488 GCF_000715545.1 Opisthorchis viverrini
GTTTTCAAAATCGACTGCATCCGATCACTACAGAACGATAAGGCCTTTTGACATATCTGGGAGGAACGCATATCTCACTCTTATCAAGTCTTAAATTGAGCTTAGGGCGTCCCCCACTCCAAATAAACCAGTATGTATGAGCGATTTCAAACCTAGGTTATTATCGTGTCATCATAACAACAAATTAAGTAGAATGGGTGTCGTGATCAACATATATTTTGCCACTTATTAGTAAAAACAGTGATGAATGCTACGTTTCCATATCTTGCTCTACAGCCTCAGGTACTTCATAGCCATCCGTCACGCTGGGCACATTTGATCACCATGGTCCGACGAATGATGAAAGCCGAAACCGAGGAAGAACATGAATTGGCATCCCGAAAACTATATCGTGCACTTCTGGTTAGTTATGCAAATCCGTTACCTTATTTGTTTTAACGCGAAGCTTTGACATTTTAATGCACCTTCAATCTTGCGTGAGGACATTG
>NW_008765707.1:0-488 GCF_000715545.1 Opisthorchis viverrini
TGCGCCTACCTGATGCGCCGGAAGTGGAGTGGCGAAACCGGTCGTCGGATCTCGAACAGTTATCACCGCACTCGTAACTAGTTTCCTATATGAAATAATAATTCGATATATCGAATATTGTGCCAAATGGAACATGAGGCGACCCGTGTGCAGCTCATTCAGCTGGAGAACATCATAAACGAGAGATAAAGGAGAGATTCAATTGAGTCTCCCGTGAAACCAAATTGATTTGCAGATGAGTGTATTTCTCCAAAACGGTTCAATTTTGTTTCAATTAGACTACGAGTTTGACGGAAACTCTGGGATTGCGCCTATATGATTAGCCCGAAGTGGAAGGACGGAATCGGTCTTGGGCTTTCAAAACGTTTTCACCAATATTTTGAGTAGTATCCTTTATTAAAATGTACTTCTGTATCTCGAATTTCGTGCCAAGTGAATCATGAAGCGTCCTGTGTGCAGCACATTCATGTGGAGAACATCATAAACGA
>NW_008765708.1:0-487 GCF_000715545.1 Opisthorchis viverrini
TGTTTTTGCGTGATTGTCTAATCCAAGCCAATGGCAACGAACACTGGGGTAGATCAGCCATGCTCAGAACCGAAGATTACCCTCGGGAGTCTGCTCTGTCGGGGAATTCTGGTGACGAAAAACGCACTTCAGGAAACGCACTCTTCGACAGCAGTGTCGTATGGAGTGCGTTTCTATATTGTCAATCAATAGCCTCTACGGGAATACATTTCTTTCAACAAAAATGGAACAAAAGACTATTTGGTTTGACCCCAAACTTCCGGTGGAAGACGGTTGTCTGTTTGCTCATCACGCACGTGTAGCTGGATGCACACACTCGGGACTGTCTTCACCCTCAAGTGAATCAACTTTGTTGTCCTTATTTGGCCAAGTAAATAATTCAGACGTCACCATTTGGATTGAAGGTCACAAGGAGACAAAACGCGTCCAAAATTGTTGCGTGTGACCTTAAAATTGGAAGCTAATTTGGTGACCTTGGAGAACAATG
>NW_008765709.1:0-487 GCF_000715545.1 Opisthorchis viverrini
GGAAAAAATTCCTTTGTCTAGACTCTTTAGGTATGTTTCACTAAATTTGGAAGTCGCTGACCAATTTAGGTTGCAAGGATCGAGGGTTCTTAAATGTGACTCCGATTTGTCGCACTTGATGAGGGCTTTTGGATAACCCAAAATATCACCAAACAATGACCAAGTTTCCTGTCCAATAGTTTGGTTAACATTTTCCGACAGCCACGATCGGCTTTGCACCTCTTAGGCGTCACTGAGTTTCAATCAACATGAGTTTCAATCAACTTTGTGTTTTGACTGGACGAAACCCGCTAGATAGATTCTTTTGCATGAGAATTCGGTTGTAACGAGACCCAACCCAATTCCAGATGAATCGCTGGTTTCTAATTTTGTTCAACCGAATATGTTGCGGAAGGCCGCGTTACGTACCACGTTGTACGAATTCTATAGGTAAAAGTACATTTTCCCGAACAAAATAACTCACATGTTTGCTGAAAAATCTTCGACA
>NW_008765710.1:0-487 GCF_000715545.1 Opisthorchis viverrini
CCGGAGCCACCGAAAATTATCTTTTTCTCAATATCAGCTCATCGAACTTAAAGACCAATGTTACAGGGAATGCACACTTTGGAGGCTTTTTGGGCAGATAATAGAAGAGCATCAGACGCGCAAAGTTCCATTTACAAAAAGAATGACTGAGGAAAATTTGCCTTGTTGCGTGACAGTTTGCCTGATTTATGCGTTGAAAGTTATGCAACCAAGCAGGTTTTTTCACTCTGGCCAAGATGTGAACAAATGGCAGCATTGATGATCTTTCGGGCAGACGATGCAATCTGGCAATCTTTGGGACCAGACGAAGCCTTGAACACTAATATCTCAATGAAAACTACCGACAACCTGTACCAAAATTACGACTGATTAAACAAAACTGGAACTCACATTACGTTTGCATATCACGGGCGTGCTGGGATGTGCGCTGGACCAACTGTGTGTGCAAGATCACCCTCTGCTCTGTGAGGCTCCTTCGTAAACTTTC
>NW_008765711.1:0-487 GCF_000715545.1 Opisthorchis viverrini
TACGCTCCATAGCAGCTCAGTGCCTGCCATCATAGTTTGGCCTGGCTCACCGCACAAATATGCGCGCAGAATTTAAGGTTCTGCAACTAACCGTTTTGTGGGCTAACACTGCGAAGGGCATACGTATTTTTCCACCTAAATTACCCGACGAAATTGTCAAACAATAATTTCGACATACCATTAAATCTCGGAAGCTCGTTCCCTCTGTGCGGCAACCCTTTGTTGGGTGAACATCTTTGGCGCCCATGCATATTCCAGGGATATTTGGTTGAAATTATACGGTGCCTAATTTCTTGTCACACAACATTATTAACTCGGTGATCACGGATGTTGTTGAGATAGAAAAAACGCATCGGATGCGTGATAATTTAGTTGCACGTTTGATGTGTTATTTGATGTAGTGTGCGCGCTATGGAATCACCAAGGATAGGAAACAGAAACAAAGCTCAAGCCCAGCAAGCAAATTTGTACACCACCAACACATGTA
>NW_008765712.1:0-487 GCF_000715545.1 Opisthorchis viverrini
AATCAGTCTTTATATGAGTGTGTTATATGTAGTTAACTGTTCCATTCACGAGACAACAGGCTGTTGTATAAAAAATTCGTCATCAAAATGTATGATCGTTTGTATATGCTTGAGAATTACATTAGCTATATTATTCGCAGGCCTGTTCAAGCCAAACTTCTGTTTTGGTCCATTATCCTTTGAATTTCGGAACAGTTTGTGAGAGTACTGCTAATCTCATTGTACTTAACTCTACGATAGAAATCTAATAGCCCTTTTGATTAGCATCTTAAAATATCTTTTTTTACAGTGGCGAAAGCTGTCCAACTAGGTTTGTCAAAATTTTGTATGCAGAAAAATGGAAAACTCCAACATCAGTTTTCCAAGCATTTCCTTTTTACGAACCCTCTATCCTGATCAAACCTGACAGTAACAATATTTAGGGCATCCTCACACACCCTTATCCTCCTAATGAACGAGGGAAAGTCACAGTGTGTGAAGCAGCCGT
>NW_008765713.1:0-487 GCF_000715545.1 Opisthorchis viverrini
CTGGGCTTTAGAGAACGACGCTTGCTAGTCCTTCCGGATTCGTCAGTTCTCTCACTAACCTATCGCATTCCATTGAAACCTGCGAGTTGGGTGCATCCGAATTGTCCGGTCAGTGACAACCCAATAGTCCAACCAAGACAGAACCTGCCATTCGCATGTGTCTACCTGATTGCTAAGGACACTCTCCACCAAGCACGACAGTCAGTTACTCACCACTCTCGCTCCGTCCTAACGCAGAGCGACTCGGTCAGCCCTATTGAGTATATGAACATGATAAAGGTGGAGAAAAACACCACGTGGCTTGTCAACCATACGTTCGATATCGAGGCGCCTTTCGTTACCACGGATGAACTCCAGTCACGTGTCGTGTGTGAGATCCAACTCAACGAAGTCAGCGTACCACATGATTTGACGGAATCTCGATCGGCATACTCGATCAGTCAGAGTTTGGATTTCCTCGTGCTTGATCTCGGAAAACCTAATATTA
>NW_008765714.1:0-487 GCF_000715545.1 Opisthorchis viverrini
TTTATTATCCAACGTGCAGCTATGGTTGTACAAGGAGAGTGGGAAGTCGTCAACAGTAGTGCCAACAACGCCATGACGCAATTTAGAGTGACTTTCACATTGCAATTATTGGCGGTAGAAATCACTCATCCTATCGACTTTGAGATGGGTGTTTTGAAAAGCTTTTACATCGCCACTACCATGGACAGCAAAATCATTGTTGACACTGATGAGTAACTGAATTTCGAAGCCCTAAATTAAAGTAAAATGGCTGGGTGCGGAGGGAGTGTGGTGCTAGCCTATCGCAAGAATTCTGAGGAGTCTACATTACCAAACGCTCAATTAGACAATGTGGAGTGAACCTGATAGCAAGAACCCAATCAAAAACGGTTAGACGCGATTTCTTACAGGACCAACCACAGAAAGAGTTAGGGGAACCTAACAGTAGCCAATCTTTCAGTAATCTAATTTATAACCTTCTGCCAAGTCAAGCATCATCTATCTCACA
>NW_008765715.1:0-487 GCF_000715545.1 Opisthorchis viverrini
TGCTACAGCTGAACGATTTCTTTCTTTTCAGGAGTTTGGAAAGCTACGTGGTCAACCCTCATGGTAAACACAGTCCTCATCTGAAAACGTCTGAGTACGTGTTTTCTGTACGAAGCAACCAAGTCAATGCTTCCGATTACGTTCAAGTATCACGCCAGATGTTCGCTTTGTAGGCTATGCCACTACCTGTGAATAATGTGACTAGCAACTCCTGCATTGCCGTCGCAAACCGGATCAATAATCTCTGACATTTCGTCACAGAAACCAAATGGAAGTCATCGGTTTTCGTCTAATCCGTTCATTCATCGGGGGAGTAGCATACGTGTTTTATGGCACATTCTCACACCTACCATTAAAAAGAATGTTGTAGCTCAGGTCACTTAGATCGCTGCCAGTTAATAGCTGAGCCTAGCATTTTCGGTTATACACGCTCCACCAATTGAGGTGACATCATCCCAGTGTCCTGTACCATAAAGAAATTAAAAAA
>NW_008765716.1:0-487 GCF_000715545.1 Opisthorchis viverrini
CACGCCGATCAGCCGGAGGGCAAACGGCTCACTGACGAGAAACGGACTGATTAATTATTACGCGCCCAAAAAATGTAACGTACCTATGATGACCGGTGTAACTTACGGTTTAAGGCCCATCATATTTTCATCGTCCTGGCAGGAATTTGGTTTATTTCATTTTTTTGGTGTATGCTTGTAAGCTACAGTCTACACCATATGGATGCTGAAAAAGATCCGATAACCACTTTTTCTATTTTCATTTGCGAACAAGATGGAACCTGTGCTGTACAGTAGGGTTAGGAGTGAAATGACGAGACGAGAATTGCGAGGTCTTGAAATTTATCAATAAAACCCAGTATTAAACTTATAGGGAATTCCGTTTTATTGCTGCCTGACATGTCACAAGTCCGAAGGTTGCCCATGGGGAACTGCAAATCTACATGAGTTAGGGACACACGAGCGCGCGTAGCACGTGATAACGCGAGTGGTCCGAAATAGCGCGTGA
>NW_008765717.1:0-487 GCF_000715545.1 Opisthorchis viverrini
AGATGCGACGGATACCAGGCTGATGCCACAATGATCTTCGTATGACTATCTTGTGTCCTTTTTAAAGACTGGGATGAGGGTTGAGAAGCTCCATTCCATTGTATCCTGCTTTCGTCCCAGATTTTCTGTGGCGTAGTCGTCAGACTATTCACCAGGAACTCGCCACCTTCTTTGGAAAGTGCGAGGTGCAGACAATCTGGGCCAGATGCCTTGTCACGTTGAAGGCGTCATATCTCACACCCTTGTTGACGGTGTGCTGGTGTCGATGTTCCACACAGGCCCTCTGGGTTCATCTAGCAGTTATGTTGATGGAGACTAGCTGAACTGTCCTTTGAAGTGCTCAGCTCATCGCTCAAGAAGACGATTGAGGGGGTGAACTGCCGTTTCGTCGTTTTCGCATATCCTCTCGCTGACACTTAACTTTTTCTGACTGGTTGATCGAATCAGCTGGAACAGGGCGCACCTGTTGGGTGCGACGAAACCTTTT
>NW_008765718.1:0-487 GCF_000715545.1 Opisthorchis viverrini
ACTAACACATGTCTGTCTTACTAGAATGTTACGAATACTATGGTTGGGTGCACTTCTCTTCAGTATAGCAACTACAGGTTTTCCGTAGTTTTCCGTGGAAAACTTCGGAGCTCTGTTAACTTCCTGCCCTGTGCGCGCAAGTGTGCGTGTTTGGCCGAGTTGTATGCCTATTTATTCCGTGCAGTGTGAAGAGAGGGGTGTCCCTTCGTGTTTGATACCTGTACGAACATGAATACAACTTGACCTGATGTGGTAGCGGCGTTAACAAAATTGCATGAGAATTTGTAGTGTACACGTTGTCGACTAAGTTTGCAAGTGGGACGGGAACCATCATGTGGTTTGAGTGTTTGTGACGGATGATCTGGTGAGTGTCCTCTGCAACCCACACAACTTCAGCACGCCTCATCAGATTAGCAGTTTCGATTCCGCTCCGGGGAGCAATAACTCACCAGTCACGTGTGTGTTGAAGGTGAGTTTACGTCACTCA
>NW_008765719.1:0-487 GCF_000715545.1 Opisthorchis viverrini
TGATCAATAGCGCCAGTGTGGAGCAGTAATGGTCTGTAGGGACTTGCATCAGGATTAAGCGAACACTCCCTCATATATCTCGCAGTGGATGTTACCACATTCATGTAGGCCGATTATATGCCAGTTCCAGTTTCTACACTGTGTAGGTACTTTGATTGTCTATTCGTCATCATTCCACACCTTCTAGTTCCATATGGTATGAGTTGTCGAAAACCGCCCAAAGTCACAAATGAAGACTCCAAGAGACCATCGGCTTCCGTGTTTTTTTTCAATGGATGCAATAGTGTGCGATCGAAGACCCTCTAGGGAATTCATGGAATATGCCAACAATATTCCATCAATGATGTATGCTCGGAACTCTTTTCTTACACATAAACTAAGGAAGTGGCTCCCGGTACAGTTCGTTGGCTTACTTTAAGCCCGATAATTTTGTTGCCCGAGTTTTGCAAACAATTCACTTGACATAGTCAGTTAATCGTTGTTCATT
>NW_008765720.1:0-487 GCF_000715545.1 Opisthorchis viverrini
CATTCGATACAGACTAAGAACCATGTCCTTAGCTTTTTAGGAATAAATAAGTGACATTCGACATGTCCCCCCGTGTAGCCTACGCGTGCATGTGGCAACACGCGAACGGGAAATTGCTGTTAGCGAAACAGATATAATGTCAAAGGAAATTAAACCACCGGCGTAGCCACCTATCCTGAGGTGGCAGTTACCGAGGCAATTATGTTTTAGATGGAATAAAGAATCTGCAAGCCGGGCTGTTGTTACAGTTGCAGTTGATGCGTTTGGGAAGAAACAGCCATTGTGTTGTCATCTGAGGTTTCGGTCACGATGAGCCATCTAAGTCGAGGAAAATTTAACAAAAAACTGACTACATAGAGAGAGAGTGGCCGAAGAAATTACGGTCGCGTATCTGTCATTAAGTATCGGTGAAAAGAGATATTGGGTTCAAATCACTGGAACGGATGCCTTATAAACTGTCCTTGGACATTTTTATAGCGGCCGGCTC
>NW_008765721.1:0-487 GCF_000715545.1 Opisthorchis viverrini
TAAGGTAAGGTGCCACAGGTTTGGAATGGCTAAGGCTATCAAGCTACTTGGTATTCGAAAGAAATAAACGATTCACTGCGGCGCACTCCACTTGGTCTTACATTCAGCTTATATGGGCCACCGTCACTGCGCTCTACATGACTGAGTCCGTACACTCAGCTCATGGAAACCGGGCACATAGTAAGCACCCGCACGCATTTCCTTATCATTTACACGATTCGCCATTTAATCGATATCAATTATTCAAGCAAATTCCTTATGATTGTCAACCACCGGTTCAAAGCCAAATGGGTAACCAGGTGGCGCCAGATTTTGGCTTGCAGCACGACTAGACTACTAACGGCATTGGGGAAAACTTGCGGAGCTCTTTAGTCCGAAGATCCCTTGTGAGGCAAGAAAAATTGTTTCGCTTCAGGCGCTATATGGTTTCAAGTGGAACAACTCCTAAATCAGAAACAGCTTGTGCCCACGCCTTTGTTGTGCAAGG
>NW_008765722.1:0-487 GCF_000715545.1 Opisthorchis viverrini
CTTGGAGGGCTAAATAAATTTTCCATTGCGAAGCTCAGTGCTCAAAGCGTAACCTATGAGTTATCTAAACTTGGCTCGAAAGCTTCTATTTGAGTAGGAACTAGTTTCCAGAATCCATAGTCACTGGAGGATTGCGTAAGCCTGTGCAAGGTGACGAATGAAATAAACCGTTTTCTAGAGTAACACACTGGTGGACAACGAACTGCTACATTTCCTGTTGGTCTGCTGTCCGGAGGACAGCCGCTCTAAATGACCGAATGCCAAATCAACTGGACGGATGTCACGGAGCGAACGAAACCAAACCCTGATTGGTCAAATTGTCAATCAGGATTAAGCATTTATAGCTCAGCGACTCTCACCCCCATAGTGTGCGGGGCAGGAAAACAAGCTCTGATATTGGAGTTGCAACGCCGCTCACAAAACACAACATCTGCAGTATTTTAATTTCTTTCTTTTATCACATGGAAGCTGTCTTGGAGTGAGATAC
>NW_008765723.1:0-487 GCF_000715545.1 Opisthorchis viverrini
GCATTGACACAATTAGCTACATCGACTTTGAATATGGTTCCATACAGCCCGGCTCTCTTTCATAGGATGCCTAGTTGAAGTAGACAGGACGGTGTCATTTTGCTCGTCCATGATTATGTGCGTGAAATGGGACAAATCCAGGCCCAAATTATCCTTTCCAGCACGATTATCCAGTCACTAAGATTATTAGGTTTGGATTCTGGTGCGGTACCGCACAAAAATAAAAAACAACGACAAGAGAGTTTACCAGAGGAGAATACTTGCTCACGGAGTGACCAATAAAACGCCAAGAGACCCATTAATGCAAATCGATGATTGGAAATTGCAGAATCCAAAATAGATGTACCTTGTCAAGGGCCAATATCCAGTCACTCCAAAGTAGAAATTTTAGATGTGCCGGGTGCGCCGTACGCCTATACTAGCGAAGAGACCAATTACCAAAGGATTGCCTGCTCAGGAACTGAACAATGAAACGCCAGGCATCAAA
>NW_008765724.1:0-487 GCF_000715545.1 Opisthorchis viverrini
AGATTTAACTTTGCTGATGGTCAGGGTTGAACGGCTGATTCCCACTGATTGAGGTTCGTCGAGTAATCAGCCTGGTGTCGATCGTGTTCTACGGCGGCTCTCTCGACATCCGAGCCACACATCCTTAAGAGCAATCAAATTTCAGTTCTGGATGATGTACGGACCTAATATTGGCAGTACACCAGCTGCCGCAGAAATGCTACGTATATCGCTGTCCAATCGCATTAAGAGTACTTTCGACTCACGAGTTTGTCTGTAACACCTGGTCTGGGGATAGTCTGACTGATAAGGTTACCCAATCCTCAGGTCTCCAAATCTGCCCTAGCCAAAATTAACGCGACCTCGACGCGATCCTCGACATCTAGTGAAGTCTAACAGAATTGAACTATCCGTTCCCATCGTCAGTTTCATCATTCACAACGAATCGATGGGTATCCTAAAGTTGTGGGATTTGTGGAATGCAGTGCACTCACATCATCATCATCAT
>NW_008765725.1:0-487 GCF_000715545.1 Opisthorchis viverrini
ATTTGTTTTAACTTGCTTCAAGTGACCAATAAAAAATAATGAACACAGGCAGTGAAAACAGTAATGTGTATAAATAGCCCAGTTCATTAATTTTCCACCCATGGATGAACCCGTTCATGCTTCGTCGACTCGCCGCATACACCGCCGCTTGTTTCGACAACCGTTTTGGCCAAATTTATAGTCCTCACAAATTCTGTTAAGATCATCAACTTGTTGACTCAAGTTTTGTTTGTTGCCGTTCGATTTACGGATTTACGGCACCGGAAACCGGAAGCTACAAAGAGACAAGTGAAGAATTTCTCACACGATGGAGCGATTTTCTTTTGTTTGTTTGTTCCTGTAAGCTGAACCAGGAAAGTTTCAAAAATTACAACTTATGCAATCGTTTAGGCTAGTACGGTTTGAAGTGTTCGCCCGACTTGTCTACACAGTCAACTAAAACAAAGCAGAACGTAGACTACTGAATGTCTCATAATAGACGCAAAAA
>NW_008765726.1:0-487 GCF_000715545.1 Opisthorchis viverrini
CTGCCTCATGTTTCATTTGGTACGATATTTGGGATATCGCGATCTACTACCTTGACAGAACACCGTTTTTTGGGAGTCTGCCCACCAATCGATGTACACCATCAGTGCGTAGCTGATATATCTTCAATTGTGGACAAGATAGTCCGGGATGGCCCAGAGGTTGAGGACCCAGCTTGCTGTTTGGAAGAGTTATGCCGCGATCCCAATCCAGGTATCTCAAATGTTCATAAATAGGCTACAGAAAGCTGAAAGCGCTTCAACCCTAGTACTTCATTCGAGTGTTAGGACAGCTATGTACCGATTGCAGCTGAGAGAATATTAGTAATATTTGCTAATATTACATCGATTTGGGGCAGAATGTTTGCTAAACCTAACCACTAGAGCAACGGCTACCTAATCGATAACCGGAAGCCCGCTGGAGCCATCATTATTTCGGCACGTTTCCTACAAACATTTGCATGATCTCATCTGCAGGTAGACGAAGGAT
>NW_008765727.1:0-487 GCF_000715545.1 Opisthorchis viverrini
ATTATTATTATTATTAGCATCAGTAACATCACTGTCATCAGCACCATCCCAAAGATAACAACACAGTGGCACAAAATTTTCTGCCTATGTTCCTAACAAAGTGACATTGTCGTCCGGATTCTTAGTCCAGATACTGTTACATATTGTAAAGAATATGGTTCGTCCTGGTTGCCATAAGCATTTCTACTCTCCAGCAAACTGAGTGAAAGAATACGAGCAATTACAGTGATGGTAGCTTCATTAACCTCAGTTTTTACACGAATTCTCGTATTATTTATCAGACGAATCAACATTACCGTCACCATTATCATTGCCACTATCCTCGCTATCCTCCATAATATTATCATCACTATGGTTACGAGTCCCGTGATTCACTTTTCCAGTTATGAACGTGTGCTTTTCGGCTATACTTTAGTGCATTAGTACACGGCATGATATCACTTTGCTGAACTCCCTGTGATGATTACCGCCGTCATCATCATCATCA
>NW_008765728.1:0-487 GCF_000715545.1 Opisthorchis viverrini
TTTCAGAAACCTAATGAGTAGTGCATTACAAAAACAAACGTCTAACGTTTTATTCGGGTCCGCGATAGGAGTATCGATAGGTTTTCCGCAGAATCCAATCGCAAACATAGTCTCCTCACTCAATTAGCTACGCATTTGTAAATAGCACCGCCAAACTGAAGAAGCAATATACGGCTGGCAATCCATTCGGCCAGAATACGTCGTGGACATAAGCTGTCCCGAAGAGGGTCACGTGCCCGCACGTCCGCATCTTTCACCTTAAATGTGTCAAGATAGCCGGAGTGCGTTGCAGACTGGCCCAGAGCAGGAGCACCATCTAACTATCACTCGAACGTGATTGGATAACTAGTACTTGCTTCCGACGTCATGACAAACGAGGCTGGTACAAAATCCGTCGCCAGTTGAACAGGAGCAAAGCCCGAGAGAAGATGTTTCATGGCACCATCAGGAGACTTGGTAATAGAGATCTCATCCTGTCAGTGAAGCC
>NW_008765729.1:0-487 GCF_000715545.1 Opisthorchis viverrini
A
Organism: Opisthorchis viverrini; assembly: GCF_000715545.1. Taxonomy (NCBI): domain Eukaryota; kingdom Metazoa; phylum Platyhelminthes; class Trematoda; order Opisthorchiida; family Opisthorchiidae; genus Opisthorchis; species Opisthorchis viverrini. The sequence continues at coordinate 2 of NW_008765729.1, forward strand.
CTGCCGTATTTTTTATATCGACAGAAGGCTAACCTATCATCAGGCAACTAATCTTCACTTGACTGAAACAGATCGCCTTGTACCTTCCTAGAACAGTTCTCCACAAAAATCCTACGCACCATATTGCGTGGCAAAACTTCTGTCATATCTGTCTGCTTTGTTGATGACTATCTCGATGGCCAGTCGCTCTGCTGGCCCTCGTACTAGTTCTGTTCCTGAATATTACACGTCTGCGGCGGTAAATGAATGGTTTACCCAACGACACGAAGCCCGCCACCTGATGAACCTGACATCAGAAGACTGAAGGCACGTTTACACCTTGCAAACAGTAGGGTGGTCAATAGAGTGCAGGATGCGTCGCTTCAGCCAATCCAGCGAGAGTGGGTCACCAAGTGACCAAAAAATGCTCCAATATGAAACAGTGGATAGCGTCTCCATATTGTGAGCCCGAAAGACCGCTACCGAATCGCTCCACTGGCATGTCGA
>NW_008765730.1:0-487 GCF_000715545.1 Opisthorchis viverrini
GCTGCAAGTGAGGAGCCTGCAGTTCAGTAACTAGGATGGGAGAGAACCTATTTGAAGGCAATGCAACGACACGGAGTCCTTAAAACACGACGTTATACTTGCTCTTGCTTTCATCTTGTGAAGGCTTGGTTCGAATTATCAGAATCTTCTGAGATGGAATATGCTTAAAAGTGGTAGGTGTGTAACAAAGATGATAAAAAAGATAAAGACAGTCTTAAAAGCATGAAAACGATTTTTTTCCTCACGTTAAGCCCCACATAGAAAGATTGCGACGCCGTGTACCATGAAAGGTTGACTCTGCTTTACGAAAAGCAGAAAAGCCAAGCGTCTTCGGGCTATCTGCCTGAGAAGCTTGAAAAGTACTCTTAAGACACCCTGGCACATATATTCAGCAGTGTTCTCCGGCCTTATATCCCGATATTTGAGCTTCTAAGAACTCATCGAACATGCTTTAGAAGAAAGGCCTAAATGAAAACAGGTATTTTTT
>NW_008765731.1:0-487 GCF_000715545.1 Opisthorchis viverrini
GTTATCTGACAGATGCCAACTTGAATTCGGATTCACAGGCCTAATCCTTGTGATCAAAGTTTGATTTCCGTAGCATTGAAGCTCAAGCGTTTGCAAAAAACCGAGATTCATTGCAACGTTTAGCTTTTAATCGTTGGCGAAGATAATGGAAGTGCGAGTCAGTGGACCGAAACTCCAATCAATGATTTGATGTTGTTTGGCAAATTAGAAGGAGATCTATCGGGCACCCTACATTCTGATTCGGTGAACAACGTTATGTACGTCCTGCGTTCCTTTCCGTTAGCCGGAAGTGGCCGACACAATTGACCTTGAATGTATGCAAACTAGCTGACTCGTCATGTTGTCTAGATGATTCTGACCTCCCATGGCATTCAAAACGCCAAGCATTACTAGTCTTTCAAGTAAGTAATTTAGATTGAATGTTTTCCTACCCATGTGACGGCGGACATTACTGATGACATGCGAGTAGTATGTAGTTTCTCGTAAC
>NW_008765732.1:0-487 GCF_000715545.1 Opisthorchis viverrini
AGTGATCTGTAGTTAATCAGTTTTCTCTATCCACCATGGTAGTCCAAACATAAGGTGTCATAAGGAAGGATGTGAAATACACCTTCAGGAGAGATCCCGAAGAGAGTCTTCTTCTCAGGATGACCCAGCAAACCTCTTTGTCGTGGTGCTCGGTCCCTCGACGAAATGGTATAGTTAGTCTTTGGGAGGGGGATTACTTCCCATGACGAGTAAAACTTCTGTCTTGGAAGTCACCCGAGGAGCTAGTCAGTATGTGACCACGTGATGTAGTCCCTGTGATTTCATAACGAATGACGCTATACACTAAGTATGAGTTAACCAACTTCTGGTCAGCCGCTCATGGCCAAACGGTCACGTGCTCAAAATACTAGCATGTACGAAATCTGAACCCATTCTGCGTGGGTTGGAAGAAGCGCCAACATTCCTGACCCAACACGGTACACATAAGTATGTTGTAGGTTATACACTGCTCATAAGGTTGCTGAAA
>NW_008765733.1:0-487 GCF_000715545.1 Opisthorchis viverrini
CTATTCTGGTCACTATTCGGTTTACATCCTACCAAATGGGATAAGGTCGAACACATTAAAGAATATATCGAAAACCACCCAGAAAGACTTGAAGAAAATTCAAAGATCTTACTCAAGGGATGGGACGAAGGAGGAGAATACGAGAGTGAAATGGAGAGAGTAATGCACTTTTACGATACGTACATGATAGCAACCACCTTCGGAAGGGCACGCATGCGAGATTTTCTAAAGAAAAACGCATCCAACGCTGTAACACCTAGTCGCTACCTAGACGCTATTTGGGAAATGAGTAAGAATAATCCGGACATACAACCCTATACCGGTGATAAAATAAACTGGTTGGAAACCAGGCGGAAAAGATACCGAAGACCAGATCCCATAGTACAGTTACCATCGGAAAATCCGGAGGAAACTGCCTCCGAACCTCCGGTCAAAACTACTATAAAACCAGAAGAACGAGAAACAAAGCCCACAACTGCAACCACCA
>NW_008765734.1:0-487 GCF_000715545.1 Opisthorchis viverrini
TAACTTCACTCCAAGCGATTCCACAATAACTTCCGTACAATCTTTCGTCTTGTGTTTGAGGGTCTGAGACCCTTCCTAATATTATGATATCATAAGACTCCTGTGGTTCATTGAGATACTGCCGTCAAATTCTTCTACCTTGGCAGTGACTCATTCCCATGGGTGCGATATTTTCTTTCCTAAGCACAACCCATCTTTATCTTACATGACTGCGTTTAGATGTTACCTTCACTGTACTGTGGATTGCCTTCTGCAAATGTGCTATTTGCTACAGAGGTATCCAACTATCTCTCAGTTTGTGGAAATTTGTACGATCTTCATGACTCTTGTCTAAACTGTCATCTGTGTGTGGCCATTTAAGTGTCAGTTAGTGAAGGCTTTTAAAGAAGCCAGTTTTCCGCCTGTACTTCCACCGGCAAATCAATCGCATGACTGCGGTTCGTTCTCTTTGATGCTGAGAGGTTTATCGTTTGAGTAACGACAAAAT
>NW_008765735.1:0-486 GCF_000715545.1 Opisthorchis viverrini
TTTACCAGGTCGAAAACTTTAGGAAAATTTTAACTAGCTCTTTTGGCAGCTCTTAGTGACTCAATCCACTCCTACTCATGTAGTTTCAAATGATCAAAGTCTTTCCGGGAATCATTGCAGTGATTCAACATCACGGTGTCTGGAATTACCGCACGCCAATGCGTGCCACGTAAATAGCTAAAAAGTCGGTAATTCACTATAAGAAAATTGACTAATTGAAGTTATATATAGTTATATGTATCGCTCCACCATTAACTAGCACAACATAGATATTGTGTGAAGCACTCTGTATAACCTATGAATTGTGATACCACGGCCACAAAAGATGAAATCTTCCGACTTTACCCAGTAATGACCACAACGTCTACCCTCCTCTGAAACTGGTGTTCACCTTACTGCATGAGATACTCAGCCCAGGTTCGCGTATCATCACCAAGGTGATGAAGCATACACACGGCAGCGTAAACGGTTACCAACGGTAGCTCA
>NW_008765736.1:0-486 GCF_000715545.1 Opisthorchis viverrini
ATCTTTTTTCAAAAATTCAGGGCCAGATAACCTTAGGGACAATATGAACTTGTCGGATAGTAGACCACGGGAAGCCACATCTGCAGAATTGCATTTGCTTTCGACGTACATCCAATCTTCAGTTTCCGAATAATCAAGAATGAACGCTAGTCGGTTAGCCACGAAGGTCTCATAACGTGTAGTTCGGTTACGTATCATTTGTAACACAATCATAGAATCTGTCCACAGAAAAGAAGAATCTACATTAATAGACAGTTCTCTCACACAAGCAGTTAGCTTAGCAGACAATACAGCAGCAGTGAGCTCCAATCGCGGTATGCTTGTGTACTTGATGAGGGCGATCCTGGACTTTCCTATCAATAATGTGGATTGGGGTATTCTCGGCGGATCGATCAGTCGGATGTAGATCGCAGCACCACAGCCGGTCTCCGAGGCATCAGAAAATGCGTGCAACTCCGTCTTACAATCTGAAGCAAATGATTTGGG
>NW_008765737.1:0-486 GCF_000715545.1 Opisthorchis viverrini
TGTGTGTGTGTGAATGTTTATCTTTGGTTTTGGCCCGGTCATAGGCCGGACGGTGCATGTTGTGTCCGTTCCTCCAGTCAACTGGGCTAGATGGATTTGGCTGATGTTAATCCCGGACCGTGTGTACTTGACTGTCCGTTTCATGCGCAGCCTACACCGTTCTCCAGACTGTGCGCATGCTCCGTTGATCATCGGTATACACCTGCTAGTGGGTGGCACGTTCTCACTGGGGGTTTGAGCGTCCTTCAGGTGGTGTACTCTGTCTAGTTGGTTCTCTGTAAGCCCTTGACTTAGTCTGGTCAGTCACAGTGCGTCCGTCATACGTTTCGACTGGCCGTTGCAACCTAGGTTTGTTAGCACTTTTCCGTTGTTTCACACAACCTCAGCTGAGTGTTCGAGTGAATATGGCTAGCAGTGAGCAGACCGATTCGATGGGAAGCGAGATTCAACCATTTTTGCCATCGAGCGTGAATGAAGGTCGTGTTG
>NW_008765738.1:0-486 GCF_000715545.1 Opisthorchis viverrini
GCTCCATCCATCATTCCAGTAGGCTTTTTAGTGAATTCATGGGCCACCTTTTTCACCCATCGCTTTACTGGCCGTTGCATTTGTATGGTCAGTCGACCGTATCATTTGGTACGGCACACGGCTGTTTCTTCTGTCGATGGCCTTCTCCACTTCCCGGACACTCGCTGTCCACCATAACTCTTGGTATTTCCCTAGGCTCTTCATTATTTGGCATTTTAGGAATTTGAAGGCTCTATCCTACTTGTTGCCTGCTAATATAGATTTCCTGGCGTCAGTCAGTGCTAATGATATCAACGATATCCACTGGTCATCTGATCCTCTCAGGAAAGTTGGGCAGACAGCATTGAACACCGATAGCACAGCTTCTGTCACAATTTTCGTGCTTTACTCAGTATGGTGTTGTCTTACTCTGCGGGTCGTTGAGCTAGCTCAGATGGATACTTTTGGGGTGTGGTCTTTCTTCGAAGATGATGGATTGGCATGCTT
>NW_008765739.1:0-486 GCF_000715545.1 Opisthorchis viverrini
CTCTTGTTAAGAGGCCAAACAAAACAAGCTGGTGCAGGTCGAACGTCCGGGCTTCATATCGCACACAATGCTTCGTATTCATGCTGAATGTGCTAGCGTTTAAACATAGCCGCGAATGTGAATACAGACTTTATATCTTTCTTTGATTCATAAATTGTGTTAGACGGCGGAGTCCAAATACCCGAGAGTAACAGCTAGAGAAATGCGGCCCTGATTGCCATAAGGCGAATGACCAGAATACCCATTGATTCGAAGAAGTCATTTTGTCATATGATGCTTTATTCTCAAAGTATGCCAACACTAGCAGCCAAAAAGTAAGTTAGGTTTGCTCGGTCCATACTTAGGAAGGTGACATATATTTTCGTGTTCCGGTCTCTCAGGCTTCGTGATAACACTAGGCATTTTAAGTTGCTTGTCAGTGCAAATATCCTTAAAATTGAGTGGTTTTTGTGAACCGTATGTAATTGCCCACGGATACCCGGATGC
>NW_008765740.1:0-486 GCF_000715545.1 Opisthorchis viverrini
TGTTTCAACTACAAAGCGCACCACTGATGATTCCCAAAAACGACAGAACAGGTGTACTTTGCTTCACGAGTTTTCATAACAGACTGCATTCACATCTATAATATAGGAGGACACCCCCAAACTACCAAAAATTCGCGACGTCTCTCGAGAAGTAATGAAGAGCATCTTGTGTTCGTATCACCTACGCCTTATGAGCGACCGCATACGACCCGATTCTTCGGCATCTACGTTTGCTCAGCATTCTAAATAGATCAACGGCAAAACTATATGAGGTGAACGCCCTTGAGCTTAATAAACCAAAATTTATTTGACGTTATCATTTAAAGCACCCTGGCAAAACCTACCATATACTAGATAAAGTGACATCCGAACCTAGCAGCATCCGGTCCATTTTTCGGTTGATGTGGTGGCCGCTCGTTATTATATGCTCCCTATTATAAAGAATTACGGATGACTATGCGCCAACTTATGTTTATCTGAGAATCT
>NW_008765741.1:0-486 GCF_000715545.1 Opisthorchis viverrini
GGAAGGGTGTTACAGCTGAACGTTTTTTCCTATTAATCACTCCTTCGAAGAGAAAGCACCTTCATCTTAGAGAAGTTTCGCCATCTTCATAAGGATTTCCTCAACGGATCGAGTATATATAGTCAAACCGTGGAGTTTTTCGTATCACCGTTACTGTGTGTGATCTTTGTTGCATGTGGTACGACATTGTTAGCGAGCGTCTTGTTACACACCTGGGTTAGATTGTCTGACATTTGGTTTGTCACCTGTGTCGGGCCGTGTGCAGATTGATATCCGACCGCACTCGAAACTTGCAAAATCGATAGGATATGGTATTGATGGTAACCACGCCGTCCTACACTACTAGTCTGATCCCGAGATAGCTCAGTGGTTAATTCACGAAATTACTAACCCGAAAGCACCTGGTTCGAACCCAATCCCGCATCTCGATTGGTCCTGTCTCGGGATTGACAACCTGGCAGTATCTCAGTCGTCGGTGACAGCTGG
>NW_008765742.1:0-486 GCF_000715545.1 Opisthorchis viverrini
ATCCTGTGTATCAATCCGTGAAAAAATCCCTCAGGGATATGGGGCTTCATCGCACTAAGTACCTGCCCTTACATTTTGCTTGCACGCCCTACTATATATTCTCCACTTACGTTTGTATGGAAGTTAAGTGCCAGTATGTATTCCTGGTTTATTGTTCTCACTCAGTGATGACAATGACGGTGGGGTTGCGACTGTGTTGCTTGCCATGGATAGTTGGAGGTTAGAGGAGTAACTGAGTAATTAGCGGAAGCACATAGCACACCTGTTAGGGTTTTTCATATGGTTTGCTGGTGGTTCATTGTGGGCGCCATTGTGTTGGCCTGTAGTACGGTGGACGAGCTAACCGACATTCGCAGTCGTTCCTGTGCTAAAGACCAGTTCTGACCAGAGATCCAGAAAATCTCAGGCAGAACAGTTGGTTTAGCAACACTTTTAGAGATATGGCAGCATGTGGATATGAGATACGGATGTAACACGGGAAACCCC
>NW_008765743.1:0-486 GCF_000715545.1 Opisthorchis viverrini
GTATTTGTAGCCGATCTTAGCTGATCTGTCGCAGATCCTCAAATTCAGTTGAGGATGGAAGATGGGGCATGCAGTCAATAGGCCTTTTCTATAAGTACAGCACAAACGGTTACCATACAGCACGCTGCAGTGCATATCCCAAAAAGGTCTGGACAGGTTAGTATACTATCTTTTAGAGCTTTATGTAAGTAAAACAGAAACAGAACCTTGCTTGATTTCTCGCAAAAACTCCTAAAACAGAGCCACGGGTGGGTAGTTACGCCGAAGGACTCCATGATACAGACTGCCAAAGGAATTGTCCCCAAACGGCGACCAGGCACCTATGACATTGCCTGACTAACCAGCTGTTACACACGCTGATCAGTGGTTGTCGTCTTCGGTTATTCACTCAAAGGTATTTATGACCAATCTGAATCATTCGCACGACAAAATAGCTTTCCAGCTACATTAGTGAGCGATACCCTAAACGTTCGCCTGAACAAACAG
>NW_008765744.1:0-486 GCF_000715545.1 Opisthorchis viverrini
CACGTGTATCAGGAAACATTCCTCAATTCGTGTCTAAAATTTCTGTCTCCTAAATAGGCTTTGAGTTAATTACACTCAAGTTGATAAAATAATGGTAATCTTCCGCGCAAAAGACGAAACTGGGAAAGAGCTTAACTCCGAAGTGTTTCTACACTATTCACATACCTATTCATTCAATTCACCCCTACACTGACACTTTCCAAATGAAGCGCACATGCTGTTTTAAATTAGTTTGATTTTTTAAAGTATACATAATTTGTCATCCACTGGAAAACCGGTAGGAGTAACTCCTCTAAAGTGTGGCAGATAAGTGGACTAAATAAAGGGTCTTGTTGCGTCCATCCTCTTCTGCTCTATGCTCATAATGTATACACAATGTGTGATGAAGTGATCGCAACAGGAAGATGTGGATCTATCAGTCGGCTTGGTTTGCTCATCTTTCAAAGCCAGCAAGTCAAGAATAATTGATTTTCCATGACCAAACAG
>NW_008765745.1:0-486 GCF_000715545.1 Opisthorchis viverrini
AGCTATATCGGCAACCACGCAACACTCTGCATCGGCCGCTGAATCACCTGAATTGCCGAGATGGTGAAAGTGCCGTAGACTTTGATCTTGTATTTGGGTTTCAGAAATGCAACAAACACCAGTCGACTAAGTAGCACGATTGAGCATAAAAACAATTGGTTGACCAGTTTACTTGAGATTGGAACATTTACTGCAGCAAAACACAAGAGAACCTGGTTCGAATAGTGAATACTAAGCAGTAGATTTGAGTGGTGGCGCGCAGTTGGTTACTTTTTCCGGCGGCCAACTGTCGTGTCTACAGCTACAGAAGTGTGACCGTCAGCTGAGACCGAATATGGTTTAAATGAGACAAAACAGCAGTCGTAAACTTTTACCTATCCGTCATGCTCTGTGTGGCGAATATGGAGATCAGTCCTGTGGCATCACGTGAAGTCCGATGTGGTATTAAATTTCCTTCATTCTTGTAATGCACTACTCATAAGGTTG
>NW_008765746.1:0-486 GCF_000715545.1 Opisthorchis viverrini
TTTCCCGCAAAACACCGCTCCTCTGCTGTTTGGCTTTCCCGCCAGAAGTTTTGGTTGAGGACCTTCCTCGTCGTCTTGTCTGGGTGTTGGAGCTCTGAAAATACCATAGCCCTCGTACAACCATGACATACACAGCTAAAAATACTCTCATACCACATCGGTTGTCGCGTAGTGCCATCAGCCGGGTCGCCTTACTTGCTCTATACAGCAGAGTGAGCCATCGAAAACAGGCTAGTGCAGACACTTTCCTTCTTTCTCTTTCACACATGGCGCGGGAATCCTCTAATTCAATCTTCAAGGCTCGACATCCAGTCCATCTGGCCGCGTTCAATTTCCGCACTCTGAAGCGAGCAGGACTTTAAGTTACTCTCGCACTCGCACTGGACTCGCTTGGCGTTGGTGTGTGTGATGGCTCAGAAACGAGAATTCAATTAGCAAGCGCAGTGATTGGACTACCCGCTTCATCAGTCTTCACTCGCTTCCGGC
>NW_008765747.1:0-486 GCF_000715545.1 Opisthorchis viverrini
GTTGAGTCTCTCGTGGAACCCAAATTGATGGGGATATACATAAGATAAATGTGAGGAAAAAATGACTGTCTATCCCAGGTCTGGTCTACATGATTAGAGAAAAATATACGATAAACAAGTTATTGATTTCTGATGGTAGAAACATTAACTTTTCATTAGAGACCGATGCGCGAACTACAGTGTCGTATCACGACAGGTGGTCCATCCATTTTTAACGATTTGGCAGGCAAACGTTCCGCCAAGTCGAGCAGTGTCCTGTCGGCTCTGTTTCCTCACTTCATACACACGTGACGCAGTCGATATCCCGGTGGGCCTTAAGATTTCCAATGCACCGGCCAGCTGAGCATTATATATTATCCATACATATTTCGATTCAAACCACTGATTGCTCGAATTTATTTGTGAAGTGCAAGAGGCCGAAGGCCAACCTTATGGTATGCTATAATCCATCTGTGTGGAATCGATCATCTTGAAATCAAACGCAGA
>NW_008765748.1:0-486 GCF_000715545.1 Opisthorchis viverrini
TCTCTGAGATTTTCTCACTTAATTCATCAGCCCTGAAGAATTGGCCCCGCCTACTAGGATAGAGATCTTCAAGTGTCGGTACCTGTCTCTTTCTATCTGTTGCCTTTCTTGTTGAAGTGACACACTGTCAGTGGCCGTCTACGTGTGACTAGATGAAATATTGTAACATTTTCGTTAAGAAAAGCTCTAGTCCGCCTTTATGAGGAATAAGCGGTCTTCAAGATAAAAGACAGGTCCCTAGGGATTTGTCCGAACTCAATAGTGTGTGTTTCAGGAAAAAACATACACGGTCCTACAATATTGCATACACTTGAAAAGAACGATTTTCGTTTTAAATACGGCAAAATTTGGCGATTCGTCGTACTACATATGGATTGACAGAAACCTCATTATCCACTCAGCGGTCTAGCAGGAAATGTTTGGTCCCAGTGACCGTTAAGTGAGGCAGCTTTCGCACTCAAACCCATAGTCCGATCAAGCAATTAC
>NW_008765749.1:0-486 GCF_000715545.1 Opisthorchis viverrini
AACGCAAGCCAGGATCATCCAACTAGCAAGTTCGATTTATTTTAGTCAAACATTCAGACAAGCAGCCGGAGCGCCAAAAACAAAAGACGGCTATCTGACAGGTCACAAAAGAACAATCAGATACCGAATCAATCGCAGTCGTGCAAATTCAAACAGATAATTTGTAATGAACGTTTTTGGGACTATTTGGACAACAGCAATTTAGTTTAATGATATGAGCTTACGAAACCAAACCGAAGTCGCTTCCTGATCAATTTCCAGGATCCGAGCAAAATTTCTACCCGTCCTAAATTTCATATGACTGTAAACCTGAGCGAGCCAGTTTTATTTCGTGCGCATTTGTAGCTGTCTAGTTATAATTAAGTCACTTAACTCCTAAAAAATCTTAAATTTCTGCATTTAGAAAAGTCTAGGTAAATGTGCTTCTTTAACACCTTAGTATTTGCCAGATTTTCTGGTCAGAAGTCGTTTCAGCTTATCGTTCAT
>NW_008765750.1:0-486 GCF_000715545.1 Opisthorchis viverrini
TCGTTTTTACTATGTTTCGTTGAACTGTGCTCCAAAACTCCCTAGCCTCAACCTTTTTATGGTTGATAGCAAGCAGTCCATAAGGTAGTATTCCTGTGGTAGGAGCGACCACAGTACTACCATACCATACATCTACATTCCTGCGTGTATTGTCAAAGGCGAATAGAATAGCTAAATGGTTGCATATGTCGTCCATCAGATTCAAGCCATGAAATAGTTCAATTCTCGTCACCACTATCAAGAACATCTTAGCGTTGTTGCAATATCCGTTTCAGCTTGAAGATATAAACAAAGCCTTGCTGCTCCAGAATCGAATGAGATCTTTCATTATATATGCCCTTGCAGAACATCAATTCCTTGAATTCGATTATAGAAAGCATTGGGTTATGCTGAGTACAGAACAGGAGACCACGCAGGCTGAATTACGGAACAGAAATGAATTTGACACCGTCTAAAGGGGAGCAACCGAATGTGCCCTGGAAATGT
>NW_008765751.1:0-486 GCF_000715545.1 Opisthorchis viverrini
AAAAAAAGCCAGGTGGATTAAACAGGGAAAACTCAAATAACGGTCATTCTAGTTCTAATGATTTACCCATGTAATTCATAGTTTGTCTGTTAAGTCTCATCGTCTCTCACACGACTGTGTGTGCGTCAGCTACAGGAGAGAGGCTAGTAATTTTTACTTTGAGCGAAGCTGCCCATCTTTGATATTGTATCCATACGCCCTCAAAGTGCTGAAGATGAGATCGAACACCAATGATTCATAGAAGAGGTGGGTTTGGATGGATTCTCATGAATGAATCCAAACGGTGACAGTGAATAATTACGCGAAAAAAAACTGGAGTCAGGGTTTCAATAGAGGCAGACGCATATTTATTTACGCTTGTGCCTTGCCCTGTGTCCGCTGCGTTAATTCATACTTTTATGTGCCTTCTATGCGGCAACGTGGTTAAATTAACCTGAGAATTTTGAATCTCAACTGGAAACTTGCTTCATAGAGGGTGTAAATATC
>NW_008765752.1:0-486 GCF_000715545.1 Opisthorchis viverrini
CCTAACATACAAATGTGGGCATGCTTCCGAAGCCGATGCGTCGCCAGCCATGGCGTTGCACGAAAACCCACCTAACTGGTACCAAACGAGTAAATTTTACCATGTACTAGTGTAACGGTGGATGCTACTGATGAAAGAAGTTAGTAGTATGTGGTTTCCTCATAACTCCGCTCTGCGTCTACTGAAAAGTGGGACTTATTATGGAATCTGTGGATTGCTTTCTAGCGTTGGCTTACATGTGAGTAGTTGTCAATGAATACCCAGGAAAGTTCAGGAACACGTGCTCAATAGGAAGACGTCTATCCAGTTTTTATAAACATATGCATATGAGAGTTTTGCTTCCCTGTCCAATAATCGGTAACTGCTCAGTCGTTGTTTCCTAATAACTTCTTTTCCACTTATACGCTACTTTTTGTGTTTCTGAGATAAAATTTCATTTTGTAATACCCTCATTATAGCGTTTGGTTAACGTCGGTTTGCACATGG
>NW_008765753.1:0-486 GCF_000715545.1 Opisthorchis viverrini
CTTGCACCCGTGTTAGCAAAGGTAGTGAGCAAAATAGGCTTTAGGCTCCGAAAAAGTCATTGGTATACGCTATAAATACAAGAACGATCGACTTGAATCTTCCTGGCAAAGTACTGTTAATATTTTGCGTTTTCTTGGCTAATAAGCCAAAATGTCGGAGATCAAGACTGAAACTGCAAGCAGGGTTAGTGAGTGGTTGTTTTCAATCTTTTTACAAAAGGCAACATATTGTTGAAGCCTATGCAAATATAAACATAAACGTCGGTCTGTGGAGCAAAACTGCTAATATTTGTGCACTATTTTTAGCGCTACCTGGTTTCCATACATTCGTAACAACAACTGCCACCATAAACTTTCCGCTTTTCATATCTGTTACCCAAGTCTAGAATGTCATTTTTTACAGAATATGAACCCATACTTGATGGTATTCGACAGCACAACGTCGTGTACTACATACCTGGACTGACTGAGAATGACAGAAGTTTG
>NW_008765754.1:0-486 GCF_000715545.1 Opisthorchis viverrini
CCAGCACCTTCATCAGTCACTTGCTACAGCAATGTCTACCGTATTCATCTGTTCCGAGTTTAAAACTCCACTCACCGAAGCGTCTGCTTACCAGAGGTCTGTGATCCTTCACATGGCTCGTCTAGCATGTTTTTCTAAAACTTTCATTACAAACTAATTCAGACGAACTGCTTGAGTTGTGAATTTGAAACTCTACCAGTGGACTCAAAGCTTCACTTGACTTGACTAGTGTCCCTGATACGACGCTACTTATAAGTAGTCCATGCGAATTCTCTGATGGCCCACATGTCTAGGTGCCTCCATTGGTCACATCAGCCTGCGTTGTAGACATGTTATCCGTGCTCTTGTGCCCGACGTGACTGTACATTTTCACCAAGGGTTTGGCTGTCTGTCGGTTTGCCCGTAAAACCATCTTGATATCCAACAAATGAAGCGATCGTTTTCTAGGCTTTCGTCTGAAACCAATGTTCCAACCAGTCAGACGAG
>NW_008765755.1:0-486 GCF_000715545.1 Opisthorchis viverrini
GCAGACAAATCCGGGACTATATTTAACCCACCGGATTTGACTTAATCACACGTCCTCATATACCTGAGCCCCGGGCATGATTACGTTTCAAAATATGCAAGCCACCCAAACTTAACATCATAACTAATGGACCTATAAAATACAGGGACGTCCGAAGACATGACGACATGACGAAAACTGCTACCACAATTTAAAAGTGGAAGGGTTACCTGTTAAGCTTACTGTCCATCCAAACAATATTTGTTCTGTCATTTACCGCCATTTTTGTCGTTCCTTTCTGCTCAAGGTCATGGCCGCCCAAATATTGTTCAAATATGATTGCTTTACTCATCTCGAGGCTTATGTGATTACGTAATTTCGTGGTAACAATATTGATTTGCACAGTATCCACATGGGAGACGGTTAGATCGCACTTAAGGATTGTCCCAATTCAAGATCATAATTAAGTTAATCCCCAAGCGTAAAGAGAACTGAGTATGGCTGCTC
>NW_008765756.1:0-486 GCF_000715545.1 Opisthorchis viverrini
CGAATAACAAAATTGGGGTATGAACTACTGATGCAACACCAAATATCTCGTCTCTAAATGAACTCTATCCACACGACCATCTGATTTTGTACGGGTTATTGGGATCACCTGAGTTTATACTCACTTCTGTTAATCGAATCAGCTCAGGTAAACAAGTTGTGTTGAAATCTCGGAGGATAGCTCAGCCCGCTTGTCTGCTTCAAGCTTGCGAGTTGATGTGATTGACTTGTGCGAATCGTACTTTTCCCCACAAAAAGTCACCTAGAATCAACTTTGTAACAATCCAGGTGGAAAGAGGTCGCTGGGGCTTTGTAGGATAGCTTTTTAAACTACAGTCGATTAAACTTCACTCGCCAATCAATTAGAGAATGCTTTGAACCTGACTAAGAAATCATCGTTTCGGAAGCTCTTGCAAAAATATGGTTTATCAGGCCCTTCATCTGTTTGATAACGCAGAAATCCATACCGATTTAACCTGAACTTCCA
>NW_008765757.1:0-486 GCF_000715545.1 Opisthorchis viverrini
TCATCATCATCATCACCATCATCATCACTCAGAGCAACGTCAGATGAGAACACTGTCGCTTCACTGTCTTACAACCATGTCAATTTATTTGAATACAGCCTTATACTGGAAAAAGTAAGAATGGGGAACCAACAAACATTCGAGGTACCTGAAGCTCCAACGCTCAATCAGACAATTCGGATAGAAAATGACATCCTGAGCGCCACTGATATCGGTTACCCGCCATATCGTTCACTCTGTTCAGCCAAGCACAAGGAGGGCTACGTGGACCCCATCCTGGAAGCCGAACAGCACCAAAGGCGCCCAAAAGTTTAGTAGCATCTTTTCTTGTGCTATTTCATATTTCGTCCACCTGTGAGTTTCCACCGCGGAGAACATCGTCGTCCTCGATGAGCGGCAAACTGGCACACATAACAAGCGACCCAACCACATTATATTACAATCCTGGATGCATTTTTTCACGTGAATTACCGTCTGCTTCAACAA
>NW_008765758.1:0-486 GCF_000715545.1 Opisthorchis viverrini
CAGATTTTTTGGTCCATTTGGGGATCCCTGTGGAGGCAGATCACATGTGAGATGAACTGAACAATAGCCAAACAGGGCGTAAGAATCAGGTATGCGGAAGGTCAAAGCTTCAAGGTTGAGGACATTAGATACCAGGTCGGCATGCTTACAGCTCTAGAGACGCAGTGCTTGCGACAGCACCTCAGTGGGCTATCATAGCTGAGCTTACAGTGGCGGTCGATTGAACAGCCTTGTCAGGGGGGAGTGTCTGTAGGTCAGCCGCCCCTTAAATTGAAAATCACATCATCCAGGCACACCTTAGCATCCCTCTGATGTACTATCGGCCGGCACTCAGTTCCAGAAAAAAATTACTGTCCCAAAAGCTACTGAACTAGTCGTGCTTTGTTCTCCGGAACGTGTTCACACATTTGACTTCAAGCACCTCCGTAAAATTTCTGGCGTTCTTTGTCCACATGCCCGCAATATAGGATCGTCTGATAGTTGGTG
>NW_008765759.1:0-486 GCF_000715545.1 Opisthorchis viverrini
CTTCTTGGCGAACTAAGCAACATGACTCAAGTACTGCAGGGAATGGTGCGTTTGTGGCAACATATTTTCTTTCTCACGAGACGCATAAAGAGTGCTTGTTTGCAGCAAAAGTCGTGGTCATATTAAATGCAATTGGTTAAATGCTGCATAAAATAATTTGCGCTATCCGCCGCAGAGAACGACATATATTTAACAGTATTATGTTTGATGACATTTAACGGGAGTCAAAATAGTTGCCGGGTGTCATGGTTACGAAGACGCAAAATCCGGGAAAATATCAGGTTTCCTCAAATACAATTAGCCATTTTGTTTGGAGGGCAAAACGCTCATCGACTTCCTCTGAAGTAAATAGTAAGTCATTTATGTGATTAATTTGTAGGCATGCGCACTCTTTTAACTGGAACGGATCGGATTGTGGTTTGTCAGTCACCATGAATCTCGTTGAGCGGGATGTTGGAAGAACTATCAACATCAGCGAATAAAGCA
>NW_008765760.1:0-486 GCF_000715545.1 Opisthorchis viverrini
TATCCGGTCCCACAAGCCTGTCTGACATTCGAGTTACTTACTTCATTCCGTGATCCATTGACCTACTCTTCATCGAAACCTCGCTTCCTTTGACTTCTATTTATCTCAAGTGTATCTACCCCCGATTTAACGAATTTTCACGTAATTTCTGCTATCATATAAATAATATATAATAATGTATAATAACACAAACATATAATGATGTGTTAGCCAGGAGGAACAATGACAGAAAACAAACTTTATTAGCTACCCCCATTGTTCTCACTTCTGACATAGTGCATGCTGATTTGGCCGTCCACCGTGAGATCGGGTTGCGTGCCGCCAAGGATAGTTCGGATTTTGGCAGACTGGAGATAATGGCCCAGAGGAAGAGGAGCCTGCTGGGGAAGTCCAACTTGGTCACATCTATCTTCTTGAACGGCGAAAAACAGCAAACGGGTAATGACGCAAGCTCCGTCACCTAAACACCTACACTGTCTTAGAAGG
>NW_008765761.1:0-486 GCF_000715545.1 Opisthorchis viverrini
TGTTATTACGCACGAGTTGGTACGTGTGGTAAATGTCAGCCAGAATGAGAACATAAATGACACCGGAATTAAGGGAAACAGGCAGAGTGAGGTATGGAGTCTAAAGGAGGCAATCATAGTGTAAAGGATAATCCCTACTTGGTGGGTTATCAGTTTTCCCAAAGTACTGGGGTGCATTATTCCGAGAACAGGGAGCATGATTCTAGTCCGGAAAGACTTGGTGGACCACGATTCCACATTCAGTCAAGTGTCAGAACCTGTGCACCGGAGCTGTACAATCTTGTTATCCCTTGAAAATCGCTTGTGTACTTGATAAATGGTCACATTGCGGCGAAACTCGACGGCAATAAAATATTACTCATTGAATCTTATGAATAGATCCAGTGAAACTCATTATGTGTAACATCTTCAATACGATCCTCAAAAAGCCCCAACTAGTTGCTGCTTCAGTGGACGGACGACTTTGATCAAAGTGGTGGTCCACAT
>NW_008765762.1:0-486 GCF_000715545.1 Opisthorchis viverrini
AGGAGAAGTGATTTCTGTTTGCTCTATTCACCGATCTTGGCAGGTATGTTTTCACATTCATGGCGTATCAACGAAGAATGTTTTGCGCTAAAATTACTTTATTTTTCATATTGAGCTGCCCGGGAAACCACGGTTTTGGGATTATTCTCCTACCAATTTATCCAGCCAATTATTATTCATGGCCACATGGTCATAATATTGGGCTGCCTACCAAGCACTAGTTTGTTTGGCTTGTGCGTTGAAACATTGAAAATACAGGGGTGCTCCTTTCTTTACTGGTTATTTGCAAGGCTAGGGACAACTTATGATTGTCATGTGACAACGGACACGCGCCCCTGCAGGATATCACCTTTTGGGCCTCTGGCTACATGCATGTAACATGGAATAGTTCTCATTCCCTACAAAACGTTTAACCATTCATACTGTTTTGTGTCATGTCGAACTGCGTGATCGGCAGCCACGCGGTTCTGTTTCCTGATAACAAAA
>NW_008765763.1:0-486 GCF_000715545.1 Opisthorchis viverrini
ATCCTAGACAGGAATAGTCGAGATGCGGGGGTCGGGTGTGAACCTGGGACCTTCAGGTCAGTAAATTCACGCCTCATCCGCTTAGCTATTTCGATCCCTGGGTTGATATATCACCTACGCCATGGCAAAATGCCTCTGCTGGGATGATTCGTAAACACAGATTTCAAGAAAATCAATCACTCAGCTTTCATCCAGTTTGATTGACATTGTTCTGCAGATCGACAAAACGCTCCAATGCGGCTGGCACATTTGTCCGGACAACCAAGCTTCCTTCGATAATCGCCCGCTTTTTCCTGTCAACTGCTTTGGTGGGCTTTCGTGACGTCCACCACAACAAATCCATAGAGCCCATTGTTGCATTCACCACATCTCAGTTTTAGTTATTTTCTGGAGAAAAAAGTATAAATCAATCACAGATCGAGCGCTTTCAGATCCATGACGTTCATCTGGAGCATTTTGTCTCACGGGGACAATCAGCATTCGACT
>NW_008765764.1:0-486 GCF_000715545.1 Opisthorchis viverrini
GTTTTCAGCGACCTTGTGAGTAGTCTGTTCTACCGGGGACCACTGTTCCAAGTAGTATTAGCACTGTCTGTGTAGTTCGGTTTCCTGTAAAGTTTAGAAGATGTGCGAAACATCCAGTATGACATATAACGGACGATTGTTCTTACTGATATAAAATTAGACTTTGAACACCCATTGCTTGCACGGAGGGGCAGACAATCGCAAAAAAGTCGCCCCAATCTCGATTAAGTCATTACTGGTCACACCAGTTCGGAAAGACACAAAAGACAAACATACAGACGAATCTCAATGTGACGCTAACTACTTTTCTGTTGGTGAGACCGCGCTCAATGTCAATAGAAACGGTAACTAAGGGCGAAAAACGAATGAAGAACCAAGGTTGTAGGCAAAATACTTGTGCGGACGTGCATCAGAAAAGTTTTGGTTGCAAGACAGGACAAGAAGGCTAGGTGGTGTTGCTTGAGCTTGGTCAACAAAATGTTTTTT
>NW_008765765.1:0-486 GCF_000715545.1 Opisthorchis viverrini
TGTCAGGTTTAACTCAAGAGTAAACTCGTCCCTACTTCCGTCTCCCTCCGTGTCCTGTCCTTAAAAACGTAAAATATGAAAGCAAACGGTTACATCCTCCTTCGAAAGGTTTGCTTGTTTTTCTTACTTTTTATGTTCCAATGCTGCTGCACCGGAGTAATAGAACAAGCGGTGATTGGCTTTGTGTGAATAATTGACCACTTCTCCAATTTTAGTTGAAAAAACAATGTACACCTGTGTGGGCGTCGGTGAGTCACTGCAATGTTCCATTGCACCCGGTGAGACCACCTGCAAAAATTGCTCTCTGTCAGACTAAATCACCAAAATAGACCAGGATTCTTGAACCTGTTAGATCCAGAAGTAGAGTCAACCCTTCGCTCACTGTTCACATGAACCCCTATCACGCAGTGGCGTGAGAGTGATAGAACCAACACAGACTCTCGACATTTGCCCTTGTTCAACCAAAACAGGCAAGAGAAACTGAGC
>NW_008765766.1:0-486 GCF_000715545.1 Opisthorchis viverrini
GCATACTCATTACTCCTTCTGCATCTCCCGCTCTGCAAACGAAGTTTGTTTACCAGTAAACGATGTAATTTCCCCCCTCGTGACATGAGCTCGGGCATATTCCTTCAATCACCATCAACTATTGGGCACCGCTAGTACCGAAATGTCCATTGACTGAAATTCACCAGATTTTTCGCCTTCCCTCTGCGCTTTTTGCATGTCTCTTTCCACAGTAATTGCTTGTTCCCGTTCGAGTTTTTAGCTCCCTTCCCTCATTCAGTCTGAACATGGCGCTGCGTTGAGATCTTCATAACTGCGGCAGTCTTTTCATAAGAGAGTATCAACCAACAGAAAAACTTCGTATCACATTGAGGATAAAGGCCAGGTTGGCAGATCAAGTATTACCTTTTTGGGAGCCACCATGTTAGTCTTGAGGTCCCAAGCGCAACGTACGAGCGGGTGGGAGCTCGCGGAAACTGGCGGTCCGCAGTCCGCTGGGTCCTATCT
>NW_008765767.1:0-486 GCF_000715545.1 Opisthorchis viverrini
TTGTGACATAAATCGCAAACCAACGAGTGAAATTTCGGTGAAGCCATCCCTCAGTTGGCTAATCATGCCAAGGGATAGCAAACCGTTTTCTAATTATATAAACAAAAGAACAAGGATAAAGTCACTAATGATGTCCCCACAACTGGAAGTGAATTGCCATGCTCGGTGAACGGATCAATAATCACGTGATCTACAGCCAATCAACGCACACCAGCTATCAATAGCTTGACATAGTGTCAATAAGTAGCATTGCCATTCGAACAAAAAATCACATGCAAACGGTCAGTTTGGTAAACTTCCAAAATGGACTGTCAGGGGGAGCAGTAGGTCAATCTCCTCGGACGAATACAAGTGAAATGGATCAGTGAAAGAAATCAGTAATCTGGTTTGATAGTTAGAGAATCTGTATGTCAGACTGATCGTGTGCTCAACAGCTAGCCTGGTGATCAACCGTTCTTTAGGCCGCTTCGGTAGGCCGTAAAACTG
>NW_008765768.1:0-486 GCF_000715545.1 Opisthorchis viverrini
ACTTTTCGACAATCATATCAGGCTGATGCCATTTCGGCAAAATGTCCGTGAATGTGCGCTACATCTGGTTCTGCTGCATTTGGAAATAAAAGGGCATTCACGGTAATTGGATTCTGGACAAACTCGCAATCATTTCAAACAAGGATGAGATAATCTGTTTCATCAAATTTAACAACCTCAATTATTCCCAAATTCCACTCAATTGAAGATTACATTGGAGTTGAACAAGAGATTTGGTTGAGTTTGCCATTGTGATGTTGTTCAATTGAATTTGATATACAATGTTTGGTTTGATTTATCGCAGAAAATTGTCTTGGTGGATCAATAATAATAAGATCACTGAAAACTCTTGGACAACAATTTACGGGCATGGCCCTCCTTGTGGTTCATCAGGTAGGCGAAGTTGATTGTTGATCACGTGGCGGCTGACCTTGCATGCTGAAGTTTCGTCACTTTTTGAGTTTAGACGGATAATTTCACTCCTGA
>NW_008765769.1:0-486 GCF_000715545.1 Opisthorchis viverrini
TAACCGTCCAAGACTATTTTTGGACCTTGACGTATTCATCGAGGGATTCCCCACTTGATAGACATACCCGTCGTATGTGCTCGGATAAACTACTGCAAATGTTCCGGGAGCAGTTTCATGCATGTGAACAACGCACAAACTGGTTAGGGAATAATCTAGTCTCCAAAGTCACGGGAGCCGCAAATCGCGCCTCTTTCGTTTACACCTGTGAAACCGTCCAGTGTTCACAAGCCGGTCATAGCATTCCGTAGATGTAAAACTTATTGGTTAGGAGGAGTCCACGATGAGGCAGACCAGGTTGTAGACGATAATAACTCGATACGAACTAAAAGTAAGTCTAGTGTATCACCTGATCATCACTGGTTTTCCATACGGTTTGACATCATGAAGATATCACAGCCGAAACGGTGCACTCATTTCCGAGTCCACATTGCCAGTTTGAAAGAAACCGCTTTAGAATTTGTTAGCCGAGTAGGGATGCAAGAG
>NW_008765770.1:0-486 GCF_000715545.1 Opisthorchis viverrini
TATCGAAGTATACATTCATAAGAGTGTAACTGCCCACCAGGTTCCTGAATGCTCTTTGACACATCAAGAACGGGTTCGCCCTTCCAATTCGGGCTCATTTGGTAGGCATAGTCCCCGAGTTTCCGTCAAACTGATATTCAACTTGAACAAATTCCACTGATTTCTAGAAACACACTCATCTGCAAATCGATTTGGTTTTCACGGAAGACTCAATTGAATCTCTCGTTTATGATGTTCTCCAGCTGAATGTGCTGCGCACAGGCCGCCTCATGATTCAGTTGGCACGATATTCGAGATATCGAAGTATACATTCATAAGAGTGTAACTGCCCACCAGGTTCCTGAATGCTCTTTGACACATCAAGAACGGGTTCGCCCTTCCAATTCGGGCTCATTTGGTAGGCATAGTCCCCGAGTTTCCGTCAAACATCATCATCCACTTCAAAACAAATTGCACCGTTTTCGAGAAATACTCTCATCTGCAAAT
>NW_008765771.1:0-486 GCF_000715545.1 Opisthorchis viverrini
TAACACACTACTCATAAGGTTGCTGAAATGGGACTAGTTATTTTTATTGCTATCTTCTCGCCGAATCGTAAGCACGCACAAGTTAGTATTCCTTTTGCAAACTAAAATGATGTTGACTGAGGACTCGACTGAATCCGCTGTTTCTCTTACTCTCGTTTGGACGAAATTTAAGTGAGACTGCCTTAAACACCATCCTAATTCGCGAATAAATGCTTAGTTTCGCAAACCTGCAGCGATTACAAACTTTGTTTTCCCGTAACTATAGACAGCGGCACTCTAACACCGTGCGTCACATGACTTGCATATTCGCGTGGTCTCCTATCCAGTCAAACTTGATTGAGTTCGGGCTAACGCTGCCTTAGTTTGCTTCACTCAAGCCTGCTTTCAAAATCATTAAAACTCATATCTACAACTATCCAGACGGTGTTGACTTTAACTCAGAGTGTGACACATGTTTTGACAAAGTATGGCGTCAGCCAGTATTTC
>NW_008765772.1:0-486 GCF_000715545.1 Opisthorchis viverrini
ATCATGTAGTTAGAAATGGATGAAGAGATTGCCCATCCCTAACGGACATCACTTTGAGTACGGAAGTTTCGTAGAGCTCCCCGTACACTCTCACACGTCCAAAAGTTTGAGAATACAAAGAACGTATTATTTTTACAATCTTTCGGGGCATTCCTTGGTGGGCAAGCGTCTCAAGACGAACAGACCGATCAACCGAGTAGAATACGCCCCGAAAATCCAGGAATACTAGAATTGTGGGTCGCTCATACGTATGGCGTTGTTCCAGCACCTGACAAAGTGTGAAGATTTGGTCAACACAACCCCTACCAGGCGGGAATCCCGCTTGCTGCTCTCGGGTCAGTATCTCACGAGTCACCGTAAGGCGACGAAGCACAATTGACGCCAACAGTCTCGTTACAACCGGGGTCAAGCTGATCCCCCTGTGGTTACCACACTCAGTACGCGCCCCTTTTTCGAAAACGTACACTATCACCGATTCTCCCCAGT
>NW_008765773.1:0-486 GCF_000715545.1 Opisthorchis viverrini
GGAATTTTCACCTCACTACCGTAGATAAAAATTGTAGCCACTGTCAAATGCCTGTTATTTCGGGTTGCAATGTAAATTGTGACCTAGCGCTCTCCGGAAGACCCTTTTGATACTTTCTCATATTGGGTCCTCTGTCTAGAAAAGGCTGTCTTATAAACCATGCTGCTCCACTGTGGCCTCAATCTTCCAAGATTGCCAATTCTAACTGTTTAAAAAACAGTGACCTACTCAATACGATTATGTACGATTACCCTCTTACTATACACAGCCCGATGATCCGTCAGTAGGTTATGGTAATACTGATAAATTTACTTCCCAAATGAGGATGATTCGGTGAGCTCTCATACTGAGTCTAAACCAAGCGATTTACTTACGCATGTAAAAATACCCAGATATCCCTTCTGAGGTACCTTAACAATCTACTTAACCCGTGCCCAAACTAAGAACCACCAGCTTTCTTGCCAGATTGTTGTTTGTTTCCGCTCA
>NW_008765774.1:0-486 GCF_000715545.1 Opisthorchis viverrini
GGGACTCAAAATATGAAAAAGTGTCCAAAAGGTCTGTTAGAAAGCACTGATTTGAGTTCCAATGCCTCCCTTCCTACCTACTTCAATGAGGCGACACTGTCCGATTTCAAAAAACGGTAATCGATATTTACGTGCAGATAATAGATATGCGGTCGTTTCCAACTCATGAGGACATGTGTGAATATGAGGAAATGCACCGGCTAGATTGTGCGCAACTAAGATAGCTCAGAGCTTGCAGAGACATGAGATCAGAGATACCTGGTGTTGCTGCGTGTTTGTACGATGAGTGGACCTCAGAACGGAGCTATTGTAGCCCGAAGAAAAGCGTGGAGCTTTGCAAAACCAGTTGCCTCTGAGGCACCATGTCACGTGTATTTGGTGAGTGTCCGTTGGCATCTTCTGCTCTTCTATCAATGGTGATGATATTCACCACACTTTGTACTCACAAAGCGTTGCATTATCATAATAATGTTTATTCCCAACAGG
>NW_008765775.1:0-486 GCF_000715545.1 Opisthorchis viverrini
TTTTAATGACTTTTGTTCATTTGCGTAAATTGGTTGTAAAGGCTTCATTCGCAGTTGAGGTGACATCATTGCGGTGGTAACACCTGCAGTTAAGATGGCCCAGATTTTCACTGATCCTGAAGTTTACCAGTTCCCTCACGTAACTTTCTGAAGGAATTACAACACAGCGTTGGAAGATACACCTTGAACGATACAGTCAGCAAATCCGATTGTAATAGGGATGCGGTATTCTTGTTGCGAAGATTTAAAACAGTCGCAAAAAGTGCTCAATGACGAGTCAACACTCATATCTGCCTACATACCATTATCCATTTTAATGAATCTCTCCACTGAAGAGACTTGGTAAGCTTATCAGTCTACACATCTGGTTTTTTTAAATTACGCTCTTTTGGATAGACCGGGTCATTCGTTCGGTTGAATCGATCACGTAAGCTTGGGTTAGTTTCGACTTTTTCATCGTGCCGTCTAACTGCCTATTTCAGTAGC
>NW_008765776.1:0-486 GCF_000715545.1 Opisthorchis viverrini
CTGCTTCTCCCAGATAGATTCAAACAGGCTAAACAAGCACTGGCTGAGGTGTCCACCGCTGTCCTTGAAAAGAGTAGCCGTCATACAATAAAAGATACGAGAAACGCCGTCTTTTCAGACCTCTGTAGTGCGAAGCAACTTAAGTAAAATGACCGATTGCATCGAGAGATATATTGAAAGGGATCCCGTTCGCTGAATTGATTAGATATATTCACAATCCTCTGCTGTGTTGTGAAAGTGTTTTTTACGGTGTGGCAGCTGCCTGTCTTGCGTTATGTCAGAAACCAAACCGTACTCGATTCACAAACTAAATTCGTTTGCACACTCATTTGGTTTTAACGGGAGTCCCAGCTGAACTTTTCGTTCATGATAGTCTCCAACGTAATGTGCTACAAATATGCCATCTGATGTATCAGTTGGGGGGCTAACTGGGATATCCCAGTATATTTTCTTGACGAACAACTGACTATATAGTTGCTGAAGACT
>NW_008765777.1:0-486 GCF_000715545.1 Opisthorchis viverrini
ATGCTTAGGATTCTGGATGACTATTAGCTACTGAGTACCCGAAATTACACGTTCAACAGGCAATCGGCATCTCAAACGTGGTCTTCAACTCTTATTCAGCATGAAAGAGTAGTACAGGTGAATCAGTCAACTTCATGCGATTCATCTAGTCTATTGTGGATTCCCAACATCACTGCAAACAAAAGGGCAAAAACGCGTTAACATAGAAAAACACATAATCATGCATGAATTCCCGTTCAAAGCCTATCAAGTAATGGGTAAAACGGTTAAATTTTCACTTTTCTTCACAGTTTCATACCATGTTTCATCTTCCACTGATTACCACCCAGAGGTGTGACAGGCAGAGTTAATGCATCATCAAACTGGAATGAATGTTTTGCTAAGTTGTGCGCAAACGTTATCCCAAAATTGAAGGCCTGACATAAATTTGAGCGGAGGAAGTACTTTTTGTCGTGCCGAATAGGTTGAAAGAATTTGGCACTAGTC
>NW_008765778.1:0-486 GCF_000715545.1 Opisthorchis viverrini
CTTCGTACCCCATTGGTTTGCTGAGTGGTTGCTTTCGAGTATTAAGGGCCCGTTTTCGATAGATCCATTCCCGGTTTATGTTGCGTTGTAATCTTTCTTCTTTAAATTAGTTTGGTGGCAGTGACAGATTTATTTTTTATTCCAATCCATTCTTACGTTGCACCGAAGTCTCATCTTCTTGAGTCTGACTAGCCCCTTGTACTACGCTGTTTGTTGTAGGTTTTTTCGCATCGGTCGATTTGTTTGTAGTTGTATGTAGTTGTTTGTAGTTGTATGGTCATTTAAGTGATTTGACTTTTGTCATTCTTCAATTTTTCGGTTCGATGGCGGTTCGGGTAGCTCGATACTTTGCTTATCGCTTCAGATTACCTACCCATGAACATTGAGGCTAGCTGCGACTCCGGACACGAGTAGAACAAGTTGATAGGACATCACGACAAAGATGCCTCTGTATGTTCATCATTCGTACCATCTGGGACCGAAATT
>NW_008765779.1:0-486 GCF_000715545.1 Opisthorchis viverrini
GAAACGACGGGTGGTGTACATGTGCCTGACGATTTCTTTCCAGTCGCTTCAAAATACGCGCGTGGGATATGCACGCCAAACTTTAGTTTCGATTTTGTACGCCACTTTGGTGGTGTATTACATAAAAAAAGAGTAGACTAACTTTTGCTTACATCAGAGCTCACTAATAATGTTTACGCTTGTATATGACCTCGATTTAGAATGTGCATCCTTTAGTCGAGACCAGTATTGTCACTTGATGCAGTGGTGTGCTAGCAAAAATGTTCAAAAGTGCTGTCGAAAAAGCAATGCCAATGAACAACAAGCGCCGCATCTCGGTGGTCTAGGGTTCGAGTTCTGACACTACTGATTAGCTATAATAAAAGAATGTCCATTTCAGGACTTCTCAGCTATGGGTTGGCCCAACCACAGTAGTTTATCCAGCACCGCAAAATGGTCTGTTAAGACTAGAGTCCCGAAGGTGTTCAAATCTGAGTAAGCGTTTGC
>NW_008765780.1:0-486 GCF_000715545.1 Opisthorchis viverrini
GCCACTGCAAAATGTCCGCCTGATTAGACCCGCTGGTCCGACTGATTCGACGACTGATTCGGCAAAACGTGATGAGTTTCCTTGCGCGCCACACAAGCACGACCGATGTGATCAGCGTTCAGGCTTTTCACATAGGCACGATCAATTTGGATGGGTGTTCAATAAAGCCTATCAGAAAGCCCGGATTAATGTCAGAACGTCCCATTAAATAGCGTGGGGCCGTTGTAACTTTTGCTCTCGCACTCGCAAGCACTCACATATTAGTTCGGAATACAGCTGATGTGTTCACTTGTGTGAGACTTTTCTCTCCGACACCAGGCACTGGAGCTGGTCAGCAGCAGATATATTAGATTGAGAATCAGTAGACATAACAAATTGACTAACCAAAAGATATAACACGTAGTATCCCTGGAATGCTGTACAAAGCCATTTAGGACAAACAAACTGTTGAAGTGCAGCGACATTTGGTATATGTAAGTGTGGAGT
>NW_008765781.1:0-486 GCF_000715545.1 Opisthorchis viverrini
CGCTTTAAAAGGGAACACTTACTGCCAAATCATGACAGATTACGCGTGTTAGCCATTTTCGTGGTTCTCGGATCAACGGCGATTCACTGTTGGGTCTATCATTTGACATATAGCTTGTCAATATACCGTCGTGCGATAAACGCTGGACAATGTCTTCAAATTTTACTCTTAATCGATCTCTATCTCACTGAGCCCTCACATCTCACAGCCGTCAGCGCCAATAGCATGTTATTCGTCATCCATGATCACACATTGAGATTACTAAAACACATGCTGAACAATTTGTTGTACTACGCCTTCGAAAGCGTGGGTTGGAATTAACCATCAGATTCTCATCGTTGCAGCGCTTCAATAGTATATGGTGGTGTCACTTCTGGAAAACCGATAAGCAACATTTAAAAAAATGATATTTAGCAAACCTTAAGCTTTATAACTGACATGGAGAAGACGGACAAACTTTGGGTTTGCTCACGCGTTTCCTGCCCA
>NW_008765782.1:0-486 GCF_000715545.1 Opisthorchis viverrini
TTTTTTTTATAGTTTTTTACTTGAACCTCGGAAAGCATCCAGCATCACCCATTGTGGTGACTTGATCATGTGCTACACATGCCGAAAAATTGTCTAACAAATCGGGTATTGTTCCATACGCCTCTTTGGGATCGTGCAAAACCGGTGGATGACATATGACTTGGCAGAAGAGTGTGAAAGAAGCATCAAAACGTTTAGGTGTTGCCGGTACGGTCCGCCGTCCAGGATGGGGTTCCTCACACGGAATTCCACACTGATACCGCTTTACCGCAGTTAGGCGCTGCTATGGCCAGGGATCCGACCCCGCACGCGATTGGCCTAAAGAACGGTCCGCTTGTCAGCCAAACTTCGAGGCGAGCCGCGATTTGTCGAAAATCCGAACCTATAGTCAATCTTGAGTCAATATCTGCCGGATTTCGTTGGCCATTGACCCGTAAAGAAGGTGTTAGAATTTCCTGAATGTTGTAATATGCACGCTATGGAAGC
>NW_008765783.1:0-486 GCF_000715545.1 Opisthorchis viverrini
TCTCGTTAGCCTAGCCTGACTAGGCATGAGGTGATTTAACTATGCATGGTCACATTTGGATAATGAACGCCAGCATCATTAAAATCAGTGATATCGGAATCAAAACAGAACTTCCAGCATTGCACTCACAAGGTGAATTTCCTTATAGAAAATACCGCTTTTAAAATAAGTCTCCAAAGTTTCAAACAGCCCCGCATAGAAACGATGCATAGTGTCCGTGATGTTGTCAACTTCATCTAACTTTGCAGAGCACGCAAATACTACTAACAGTAAGCAAGTAAGAGATGCTAATTGGCAACTGCAAGCTATAAAAAAGTTAAACATAAGGTACGCTAATATCTGAGCTTTTTTGTAAAGCATGATAATCGCGAGCCAAACTATCGCGAAGCTCAGATTCTCCTTTACTTGTGAAAGCTTTACTTCCAGTTATGTTACAACATAACACATTTTGACATGAGCCACATCAGCAGTTTTTCCGATACATGA
>NW_008765784.1:0-486 GCF_000715545.1 Opisthorchis viverrini
AGTTTGCATAGTTGGGGAATAGTATTTTGCGTCTACTTTATCATGAATAAATGATGAATGAGTACACAGCGATTGGTTCATACCGTTGCTACCCATCACTCCGGCCAGCAGCTTGAAGTTCGCTGATTGCATTTACCACGTCATATGCACAATTAAACAGCTCACAACTTGTGCATGCGAGTGTCAAGGGTAAACTCAAACCATTAGCCTGAAGGATATAGAAAAACATCCAACATCAAGAGCTTAGCCTGGATGAGTGGTATTTTAATACCCAATAATACTGAAGGCCATACGGGATCGATAATTTGGCAAACATTTTGTATGCACAACCTCAAACTACCAAAATTACATGGAGTTTGGGCTATTCCGTTTCAGAAAATCAGCAGTGGTCTCGAAGGTTATTTTGTCTAGCCTGAACCAGTGCGCTTTGTGAGGTGAACTTTGAGTTTTCATGAAGGAAAGTATACTGTGATATCTCGAATATCG
>NW_008765785.1:0-486 GCF_000715545.1 Opisthorchis viverrini
TTTTTCTGTTCTGAGCAAACTGAGAAGAACTATTTGACTTCCGTATTCATGAAATAACGTCCTCCAGGTTTCCTGTAATTAAACCTGTTAACTGTTTCCGTCGAGGAAATCTCAAGTATTTTATTCTATTTGCAACGTGTTCTAGAACATAAGCGCCCTCCCGGTGACAAGCCTACAATTGCGATGAATTTGTCATAATTCATATGAAGAAACAAGTGTCTTTGGCTGAGTCCGCATCGTGCAATGCTCCATGAATGCCCCTCAATCTCGCAAATGCGGGAAATGTATCCACGACTAATGTGTTGATTTTCCGGGTTTGTGCTGCTCATTGTGTGCAAAAAATCATCGTGGTTGATGATAACGGCAACCAAAAATTTGTAAACTGTATTTAGGGAAATATGCCAACGTCATTCCAAAGTTTGCTCTTAGACTTGGACATCAGTCATGCTGCATGTGTAAATCCACCATGGTCATTTTTGTTTTTTT
>NW_008765786.1:0-486 GCF_000715545.1 Opisthorchis viverrini
ACAGTTTCGGATGAAGGCTGAGGTTCGAGGCCGCTGAATCACGTGTGCAGACCGGGTGAATCAAAGCTAATTTACTGTATCAGATTACCTAGGTTGCCTGTATCACGTAACAAGTGCTTCAGAATTCGAAGTATAGTATAGCTATCCAGTATGACCAGAATGTTCTCCAGTTCAATTCCAGAGACCCTGTACCCAAACTGGAACCACATGACATAGAGGTATGTATCCTCATTGTTTCCGAAAAATATTACGAACTGGCGTACTCTAAAGTAGAAATGGCGAGACGGCTCAGTGGTTGGAGTGCGAATTTACTGATTGGAAGGTTCGTGGTTTGAACCCGACCTCTGCTTCTCTGTTTCCCCTGTCTAGGCTTGGGAAACGTGGCATTGACCCAGTTCTCGTGCTTCCCTCGGGTGGCATGGCAGTTAGGCACCGATAGGGTGCTACACCTGAACAGCCCTAAAACAAGATTGCAGCGTTTACCTT
>NW_008765787.1:0-485 GCF_000715545.1 Opisthorchis viverrini
CAACTGGCTTGCAAACGCTTCATCAACATTTGACGCAAGTAGTTGATATCTGCAACATGACTGGTTGTTTGTGGTTTAGCTTATGTGTGATCCGGCTGAACTGTTCGGAATCTTTTACGTTGTGCTCTGATTCTCTTGCTACTGGTTGGCTCATTGAGTAACCCAAACAGCCAACCATGTTTCGGATGTTCACTACTCTATGCAAACTATATAAATGCAAGCGGAAGTGGAGGACTTGCACACCCACCAGCTCACTGACGATGTTTCCTCTCATGGTAGCAAAGCATTAGCAAGCCAGTTTTCAGTTTCAACGATGGGATCAACCGCCACCTGATAAACAGCTAATCATCTGTGTATATGATGACTGCGTGTGGATGTGATACCATAGCGGTGAAAAAATTGGATGGGGAATTATCAGAGTTTCACTTTTAACCTTAAGAAAGCGGGTTCATCACATCAGTCTGGAATAAGTTCTGTAATCGTGT
>NW_008765788.1:0-485 GCF_000715545.1 Opisthorchis viverrini
AATTATGCCAAGCTCTGTTGTATGTCCAGGGACTCACAAAAGTCCGTTTGGTAACATAAAAAAGCTTCACCATTCTATCAACCCCCATAATGATAGCCATACTTTCCCCAAATGGGGAAAGTGAGAGCAAAAGTGCACGACGGAGGTGGCCTGGTGACAATACCTGATCCCACTGCCTCAAACGCAATGGATGTCGGAGGTATTATTAATTAGAAAAAACTGGGTTCTACTGGTGCATTCCTTTAAAACAAAGCGAAGACGTACAATGAGGAAGGCAGGTATACACTTCCTCAACTTTAAAAGTGGGGGAGGGCGGGAACGGGCTCACTTAGGCAGTGTAGCTGAAAAGTGCATATGATAGAGACGACATGGAAGTGACCAGAATAGACCGATCACTTGTGTCACCATCTTCTAAATGCATTAGCTTTGTTGCGAACGTCATTTTCAGTTTTGCTATAGTAGTGTCTAGCAGCAAAGAATTCATC
>NW_008765789.1:0-485 GCF_000715545.1 Opisthorchis viverrini
GTTGCAAAGATAGTTTTAATTTGAGGTTGTGAGACTTAGTCCGGACGATATGAAATGTCAACCTTTTACAAGCCCTCGATGACCACCTCCTTCGTAACATAACGAGAAATAACTAGCTACAGTGTGTTCATAAGGAAGTAGCAAACAATAATCACTAGAGTACCAAATAACTTATCAGAATAGGGTAGTGGAGTCATGTCTTACAGAAGACCAACCATCACCTTCCAAGGAATGCAATTCTTTTATCTAATTCCATGCTGGTTGGAAATACCAGGAATATAAGACACAACAAAGCGAAAGCAGTAAAAAACCATCAGGGATCCGGTATGCTCTTCGAAACGTTGCTTACCATAGTATTTAGCCAGTCCCACCGACACCCATGGCTTCACTTTCAAGCCGAGCTGCCTAGTTCAGCCTCATCATCTTTTCGGTGCCTAGCTGACATGACACCCCAGTGAAGCACGAGGGCTGCGATTCTGCCAGGT
>NW_008765790.1:0-485 GCF_000715545.1 Opisthorchis viverrini
TCATTCATATATAACCAGCCAGGTTCCTAGGCCACAGTCGTAGTTAGTCACATTGGAGAATAGGTAACCAAGATGGTTCCCCTGAAGAAAATATGAAGTATGTGTGTGGGGGGGGGAGTGGACGAAATTCCTCGGCCTCGCATTTGTCCGCCGTGCAAGAGAGTCTGTCCCCCATGAGAACAACTACACACATCAGGAGAGCAGCGCAGTCACTCAGTCTCCAAAGTACGGTCCCGCCTGCTAATATGGGGTCACAACAAAGGATGTCTATTTGGAAACTGTTGGCCGAGATACTACCGGTGCCGCTGGTCCTGGTGAATCAACGCAAAGGCATTGGGATTACGATAGTGCAACTCCCAGGATTACAGATCATCCATCCTACGAATTAACGTTGTAGGGAGTCTATGTACACACAGCAACGCATCAAAGTACATTTGTTCTCAAAAGGAAGTGCAATGTGTGTACATTTGCACTCGGATGGCCTT
>NW_008765791.1:0-485 GCF_000715545.1 Opisthorchis viverrini
CGAGACATTGTGTATGACACAAGTATAGGCTAAACAGGGTTGTAAATTCACAAAAACTGGGATAGTGAAATATATCGACCTAATATAGGCAGTTGAATCTTGAGTTTGCATAATGCTATCAAGAAAATAAGCTTCTGGTGAAATAATTTGGCTCTAGGTAGTCATTCTTCCTGGCGTCACGCTCACTGTCTCTTCGGCCTTAACGTGAGTAATAAGCAAACAAGTTCAGATATAAACGGTGCAACAAGTGAACACCGAAAACACGTAGCAAGTATGTCGGGACTCACAGTGTCTTGGCACAGAGATATTTCCTAGAACTGTACCACCATATGAAGGTTAGTGTCGCCAGAACGGCCGTCAAATATGGTGTGCAAACGCTGCGCTTGCAACAGAAACCCCTCCTCTTCTTCGGTGAGCGAACGAGGCTCATGGAGGGAAATCCCATGATGAGATTTTGGACCTACTCATTTTTTCATTACAATTTA
>NW_008765792.1:0-485 GCF_000715545.1 Opisthorchis viverrini
AGTAAAGTTAGTCGAGTAAGGTTTCTGCTGCATCGGTGTACTATAGTCAACTGAGATCCGAATGTTGGTGGCAACAAGTCCGTGTGAACCTTAGCATCCTCCTATCAGTATTTTCCATCGGGGTCGAGACGGTGGAAATCAAGGCTAAATGGAAAGAACACCCAAATACGAGTTGCGTGTCACTAAGAAAAGGCCATAGTTAGACGTTTTAAAATGTTTTGTGAGACATCAGCAAGGGCTGAAGAAAGGAAATCTACACATTACCGTGCGAAAAACTCGTGGGATCGGACATTTGTAAAGCCATTAAAATTGTACACTTCTGAGGCAGGAACGCTGGCGGACGCGGATATTTTCGCTAGATGTCCTAGAAGTACATCTTAGAAGTTAGATGTCTTAGAAGAAGCACTCTCAAAAGCGTCTTGCATGGGAGTGTTGATTGCGATTTCGTCGGTCCAATCAAAAACAAAGAAGGTGTGCACATGTGC
>NW_008765793.1:0-485 GCF_000715545.1 Opisthorchis viverrini
TTTTCTTGAACCAGATATTACGTATGCTGACGATCATAAAAAACAAAAAACCGACTAGCTGTGATGAATACCTAGGCTTCGACGGGATCCATGCCGCAGCCATGAAAGAAATTTTCTTGTCCAGGTAGCGAATGGCGCGAACAATGCGAACGTAATGGACGTGATCGTAGTCTGTCATTTTGAGGTTTCTTTCAAATCTAATTCGTTAGAGAACACGCGAAGAAACCGGCTTTTTCACAAAATTTTCCACCGTTTTTATAAAGACGATGCGGGAAGCCACCGGCAGCCAGTAAAATACGAATCCCCCGCCCACAACGGCCCCCGATTTATTTTGAACAATTCAAATAAAACTGCGGTCGCGTAGGAAGATGTTGAGGGTCCAAATTATTACCGTCAAATACCAAAACTTTACATCGAGGTTTTCCTCTTTCGAACCACGGTTTCGAGAAATTTTGGGTGTGCGTTTACGACGCTGCTTGTGAATA
>NW_008765794.1:0-485 GCF_000715545.1 Opisthorchis viverrini
TGTTCTAAACTTAGCGTGAATTTTCCCGGTGGCATATGGTGGTGGCGATTAAGCAGGAGTGAATATGGGTCTAAAGACAACAGTACACAAAAGTTCTCAATTTCTCTATCGTACAGGAGCATTCGTTTGGAAACAAAATTCTTGTTGTATGCCGCATTTCAATGAAAATATGTAGAACAGTAAGTAGCCTACGGTGATACTTTTCCGAATATTTTGGACGAATAACTTATGTATGAGTTTTTAGGGGAAGTCATGTGACAACAGATCGTTTGAATAAACGAAAATTTCCTCGACACTTCGTAGCCTGATTTTCGACAGCCCATAGTGTCGTTCTGTGTCGTGTTCTCCGGGTAACCAAATTAGTGATGGTCTATATCCGCATGTTGCACATTCGTAAGCATACGCGCTTCACACGATTTTGTATGTTAACATGTTGGTACCCGCCCAACAAATGTTATTGGCTGGGATTAGTGCATTCGACGAGA
>NW_008765795.1:0-485 GCF_000715545.1 Opisthorchis viverrini
GGATGCCACTGATTTCCATCAGTTTTCCTCGTACTAGTTGCAAGCAACAAATTATCACTACTGATATCCTCCATGCGGTATTTTCGTGGTAAGTAAGTTTGCTCATCTGTTACCTTCTCAGAGGTTGGCATGAAGACAAATTGCAAGTGCATCAAGTCCCATTCTATGAAGGGTTCGGGAAAATACACCTTCCAAGTTGCGAATAAAGCTTGTCTTCATGATTTATTTCTTGACTAGACACAGGGCTCTGTGACTGACGGGGAAGTACGGAATGCACAAGTTTGTGGAACGAAAACGCTGTCAGTCCGATCTGGGCTCGATCGTCTCACAAGACACGTCTAGACACAGAAATATGGGTGGCTTGGCTCGCTTCAGATTAAATTCACAATCGATTGTCTTCAACTAGGGCACTGTCATCGACTGCAGTGCGCTTGGGATATGACATGGGAAAGCACCTTTTCTTATCGTAGGATCTACTTTGAACA
>NW_008765796.1:0-485 GCF_000715545.1 Opisthorchis viverrini
TACATGTATCGCGATATTTCAAATATCGCCTCGACTGTAACATGAAACGGCCTCATGAGCCACGAAATGATGACTGATTGCAACATCAAATCAGGATTGATGCAGCTGGGTTCCAGTTGATTCTCACGGAAAAGCCAAATAAGTTTGCAATTAAGAATCTAATCGCTAATTTGGTGCAATTCCGTTTGAATTAGAACATAAGGTTGACGGAAACCCGGGGACTGCGCCTACCTGATGAGCCCCGTGGAGGGCGATGCCGGTCGTGGCCTGTCGGTCGATTTTCTGCAACATTTTGTATTGTACATTTCAATGCATATGTATTCATATATCGCGGTATTTCACAAATCGTTGTGATTGAAATATGAGGCGGCCTGTTTCATTGAGCAAACACAGGTGAGATACAGCAGCATTAACAATCGAGAGATTCAGCTGAGTCTATGGAACGAAACAAATTATTTTGCAGATGAGTATATATTCGCTAATTT
>NW_008765797.1:0-485 GCF_000715545.1 Opisthorchis viverrini
ATTTTATGGAAGAACAGTGGTGTGGTTCACCGGAAGAATCGTAAATCCGCGGTGTAAATTATCGTCCATAAACGTAACCTAAACAGAAACCGTACACAATTCAAGCAGCCCAGAGAAATTAGGTAACTTTCGACGGAGGGAGCGGAGAATATATCACTTTTGTCCACTTAAAGGCGTTTACTGCAACTAAAAAGATAAAATAATTTGGATGATCTTTTGGTGCATGCAGAACTTGTATAACAGTTTTAGCCCTGACAATGAAGTAGCACAATAGACTGCTTCAACTATTGTGTAGCCGCTACCCAATGGAGTTCGTTCGTCGAAAACAAGGTAAAACACGATATAAGCTGTCTGTAAGGTCAATCCACATTTAGATGTTAAAAAAAGCAACCAAAACTGGTGGTTGACCGGTGGATGTTAACCTGTTCACGGAGCCTGGCAATCGGCTTGCACGTTGACGGAGTAAATGCACCCCAGCAACCACG
>NW_008765798.1:0-485 GCF_000715545.1 Opisthorchis viverrini
AAAAAGAGAAGAACACAGCGAGGGATCTATCTTGAGGCTAAATAACACTGACAGAAGTGTTATGTACAAGAGAACTGCATGCAGTTGAAATCTCATCCACCTTACACTTAGCTTTCATGAAAAAACATGCTGATTATTCCCCAGGCTTTGACGCTATGGCTCCTCTTAGGCGGTGACTACGCATTTTTAAAGTGGTGGGGAGCAGTCATCAGTGCATTATGAATGAATGCTATTCACACGTGGCTATTCACAAAATGAACAATTTGAGGTCTTACGTGTGTCAGTTTCAGCTCTTCTCAGCCAGCAACCACTGGCCAGTTGAAAAGATCACGTCCCTTCCGAGATCACGTGCTGCCCTAGATGACCTCAAAAACTAATACGTCCCGTGAACTTAAGGTCAGTTTAAAAGTAGAAGAGAAGTCTTTCCGCTGTGAACTCGCGTTGTATCCTTACGATAGTGGTTATAGTGCGAATTTACTGACCGG
>NW_008765799.1:0-485 GCF_000715545.1 Opisthorchis viverrini
CACAATGCAATAGGAAATTGAGCTGGGATTTAGGACACACACGAATGATTGCGCCCAACCTAGCATAATGAATGGGTGCCACAAGTAAGTATACTACAGATTCAGGTGGTAGTACTAGTGAAAGTAGAAAACCCTCCGCTGCAAGCTCACTTAGTAACAAACAACAACTAAAGGGTTACAAGTTCTTTGGCAAGCTCATTTGCACACATTTTGAAAAACTGACAGTTGACATGTCTTCTTGAATTTATGTGGATATCCATTTTCTATTACACAATTTTGAACAAACACTGCAAAGTGGTTCTTAAAAATCGGTCATAAAATTCACCTTCCAATATGAGTGCAAACAAAGTTCTATGTGAACAAGAGCTACTCACATGCGCCGTTACGCTTGAAGCGTGTTACATCCTCAAATTGTCAAGCGAGGTGACCGTTTAATCAGACTACCTAGGTTGCATACGCCTATAAGACAGGTGGTGTTTTACCCT
>NW_008765800.1:0-485 GCF_000715545.1 Opisthorchis viverrini
ACTTTGGAGGGAATATGCGTCGTGAATATTGAACTCTGATTTTTGTTAAGGACAGTGTCGCATTCTGAGTGGGTAAAGGTGCTTATAAGTGCATTTGAATGCCTCTCTACGCTGTTCTTTTCCGACAATGCCTTTTAGCCACAAATCGCTCTTTCCAGTCAGACTGCAGCTTAATCATTAATTTCGGGTAATTGGCACCCCTAAGCAGCCAAACGGTATTTCCGATTTTACCAGAATGCTTCGCTTCATGTCGAGTTTATATAAGATCTATCACTATATAGCGAGGGTAATCTGCGTGGAGTATTTGTTTTGGTGATCGTGCGGGAAATCCTAAATCTAATTAGAAAGGTTTCATACTCCATGCTCATAAATCTGGTTTTTGTGAACTTGCTAAATGGACCTCCATGTGCAGAAAGCAATATCAACATTAAACGTTCAGTATTCGCACGATGGACTTGAATTTTCGAGAGCTATGACGTGTCCCT
>NW_008765801.1:0-485 GCF_000715545.1 Opisthorchis viverrini
AGGGGATTTACGCACACACGTGGCATACTCTGGGCGATTAAGTACATCGGTGAAGGTAAGACAACCTGTAAGCATACGTGAAAGCACGTGATTACACAGCATGTTGCCAGCTGTTATGAACAACAATGGAAATAGATCGAACGTGAACATTCAATCCAACACTCACATGACTGTTACGTTCCCACACGGTAACCAAACAAACATCCACCCCTAACAGAAGTACCTCCGTGCAAAAAACAACACAAATGATTAGGAGATGGATAACCTCCTGAAAAAACTACCCGCGAAAATCGAAAAGGGCAGATTCACCTGGTTTGACCATGAACGATGATCATAATTTGGTAGCGTTATTAAAAAGGCTGCTAACTTGTGTCGACAACACCTGAGACGAGCGCATCCAGGTGTAAGGGTACAGACTCGGCTTTAAGATATACGCAACTACTGAGAATGTGTCTTAGTAGTACGAAAGCAATATAGACTGTAAG
>NW_008765802.1:0-485 GCF_000715545.1 Opisthorchis viverrini
CATCGATCACATTCTCAATCTCAGACAGATTCCGGGACAGAGACACTACTCCAGGGGCCAACAGCGGTTGACTTTCTTGACAAGTAAACTGCATTTGACTTGGGGATCAGCTCCTATGGCAATGTTTATGGGGCAAAGATGTCTCTAATTTTTGGCCCTCCTAAAAGTGCTGCATGTAAATTAGCCACTCCCTACCTCTGTTGCATGTTTGGTCGAGACGCTCTTGGAGCGCTCGCTTACAGATATCGAGTAAGGCAGACTACATAGCCCTTCTTAGATCTGAGGCCACCATAATGCGGACCATATTGAATAACCTAAATAATTCTTTCTCACGGTTTGGCATACGCTCTAAACCTACAAAGTGTAGTGTTGCTGTGGATTTTTAGACTAGACAAAGTTGTCCAGCTGGACAGCTATATCAATGCCTGAGGTCTAGCTAAGGACCGGATCGGGAAGTCAATATAAGCTTTTGTCAATCTTCATCA
>NW_008765803.1:0-485 GCF_000715545.1 Opisthorchis viverrini
TGCAGGGTAGGCGAGGCCACTTCACTTTTGCAGCACTCCTGTCATATCACGTGGTCACTTTTGGCACTGAAAAGACATCAGTTTGTTGGTCAGTGACGAGTACAATCAATCAACCTGGCCCGAAAATGGTGAACAAATTCTCTCTCGGTTTTTACCCATGACGGGCTTCCAGAAAACTATTGAATTAGGTGATAAATGCAAAAGTACATAGGGGTTGCGGACTGAATGTACATTCAGTGAAACAGCATGCTTTTCGAATGTCAAGAGAGTAACTATCACACCCATTAAGGATGAAACAAGAATCCAATGGTCAGCCGATCAGTTGCAAACGATCTAATTGAAGAACTGAGGAAGACTATCAAATAGGGAGCTCTAAGTGACGCCAATTTAAGACAGTACGCTGCGGTCCCATGAATACTCGTTTCTATTAATTGTTTCGCCTAACCCAACCAGACTTGGCGTTGGGTTTCTTCCTCAATATACCT
>NW_008765804.1:0-485 GCF_000715545.1 Opisthorchis viverrini
ACACGAGCTCATTCAGCCGTACCGGGAAAAGTCTAAGGTCCAACTTCTGCTACCTGAATGGTCGAATTTCATTGGCCGTTTTGATTAGTAGATGCGTCATTCCGGGGAGCTTATGGCCTTCCTGGCGCAGTGTTCACTGGGCTATTGATGCCCCTAAATGAGAAACTCCACTACGAGGCAGGTGGCTGACAAACTGAGAGCAATATTTGCCCGATAAGGGGAGCACTTCAGCAGCGACAATTTTTAACGGATTGTTTGCACAACACCATCTTTAAAAGCCTATTTGCATTACATTATTTCTTGAAACCCGGTGCCTACCGACCATTAGGCAACTAGAATTACGAGACTTGCACGAAAGTCGGGATGTCTCGCTGACAGACAAACGGGCTGAAGTTGATGAGTCTTCCGTGAGTCAAAGCAAAGTATCGTCGTCTTTTCCCTCTAACTGGCGCTCCACAAAATTAACCATGTGTTGAGCTATTAAC
>NW_008765805.1:0-485 GCF_000715545.1 Opisthorchis viverrini
TTCCTCTACCCAGTGACCCAACTACGCACTCTTGTCAGTAATGAGTGTTTGAGCAATGTCTTCCTCGTGCGTGCGCTTCAACTCCAAGCCTTATTGCTTGTACGGATGACATATTCGGTGTATGAGTTCCATAAAGCGGGATTCACTGACAAGAACCACGTTTAATATAAACTAACACCGACCAATTCATTTCTTCCTGTGCCTGGAAAGTACGCTTATTGAACGAAAAACACGAATGAATTAAAATTCAAAGATACAGCCTGCCCTCAACATGGGATGATCTGTATCCATCTTGCAGTAGTAATTTGCCCCACAGTTGTGCACAGTTAGAAAACGTTGGATACGGTCAAAAACCGGTCCGCCTTGGTTCAGTTCATTGAATTTTTCGATAAAAGTTTTCATAACGTGGTGCAGGATCTTCTCCCCTCATCTGGAGATGCAGTATGCTTTAAATTTCTCATTGGAAGATGTCGGATATTTCGAAT
>NW_008765806.1:0-485 GCF_000715545.1 Opisthorchis viverrini
AATGTGCTGCACACAGGCCGCTTCATGCTGAGTAAAACAGTGTTGTTACAGAGACGGCCACTTAGTATCTAAGCGATGTCATTGCCGCTGCTATGGTTAGTTATCAAAGGAGTGTTCAATAAGAGATTATAGACGTTCCACTGGGGTAGGCTGGTCCTAGCAATCTAAATGTGAGATAAGCATAGGCTGCTGTAGGCATATATCTACCTATGTTGTTAAAGATACTTCTCGGTGAAACTGATCGAGTTACGGTTAACTGACCACAAAATCGAAGGTCTAAAAATGTTTATTTGGGTGATAGAGCCACTCACTGTACTTGCTAGTAAGGAGATGGTGACATGACAAACCCCTCCCTCCACAAAGATTTAGAATGCTTGTTTGCGGGTATTTGGTCGGTAGTGATTAGCATAGCCCTTCTGAACAATCACTGGGAAGAGTTCGAATTCACCACTGACCATAAGGCAGATGAGATTCTGAACAGACCG
>NW_008765807.1:0-153 GCF_000715545.1 Opisthorchis viverrini
AATCATCAGTGGAGTTATTCTGGGGAGCAGGATAGGCTCCATCGTATACTTACTGTGCATCAATGACGTCTTCGACCTCATATCCAATGGTCAACTTTTTCCTTTTGCGGACGATATAAAAACTTTACACATTTCCTCCCTCTGTTAAAATTC
>NW_008765807.1:193-485 GCF_000715545.1 Opisthorchis viverrini
TCAAATGCCTATAGCCTAAACTTCTCTTCTTCCAAGTCTCACTTAACATCCCGTAGCTGTTCCGTCCCACTTGATATTTTCTCAATTAGTGGAAACCCAGTCACTCACTCCACTGAGATCAAAGACCTTGGTACCAGATACTGTTGCACCTTTAGTTTATCTCATCAAGCCGAATTCCAGGTTGCCCAAGCACGTAGACTGCGTTTTCTAATATTACGCTCCTACCATCTTTTGAGACACAAAAGTCGCAATTTTCAAGCTGGGCGCACGATCAGTGGTAGCATTCTGTCCT
>NW_008765808.1:0-485 GCF_000715545.1 Opisthorchis viverrini
TAATTTGTTAACGTCGCTTACCAAAATGATATCAAGTAGTTCCAAGCATTTAGAGGAATTTTTGATCATAGGATGAAACTTGTGATTAGTATTAAGGATATCTGAATTGGGTATGGCCCCGGTATGATTCAGTTGACATTTGACGCTTGCGAGCTTGCCACTCCAATTGGCCCAGGATTGTTGAAGGCTAGTCGAACACTACCAGTGAGAAGTTGCAGGGTTCTCAAAGTTGGTCCCTTCATCTAGCAAGATGAAGCAATCACGAAGTAAAGTGAATGGAACACACCGCTGCATTTGCCTGAATACCCTTTATGAGGACACACCACACAACTCAACGTATTTCGCTGTAAAACAGGCTGCTTCGTAGTGCATTGGGAGGACCGAATAATTTCCGATATCAAGAGTAAACTCACGATTATTTTCGGCAGTCACGTAACTAGCTATATACAACAGCGTCAGAGACAATCCGTTGATACTCATCGAAA
>NW_008765809.1:0-485 GCF_000715545.1 Opisthorchis viverrini
CCACTTCTGTAACACCATCAGCCTTCGTTATCCGGCATAAAGAGAGATCTAGATAAGCGGAATTGTTTGAGGCATAATATTCAGTAGTGATCAGCCTGGACGGCAACAAAATGGAGAAATGACAGGCAAAAATCATTTTGTACACAGATTGTTGGTCAAGTTGGGGCCTGAGAGCCCCACATTCTGCGACCGCTGATAAGCTGCTGAGTCATGAAAGTGAGAATCCGGAAGTGATACATCTACTACTCATAAGTAGTCAAACATTTAGCAAAGTGTTGTACGAACGAAGCTAGAGGCAGTTTGTGTTGCACACTGTGGGGAAGAACATCAACATGGTACGAGGGACTGTATTGAGCCTACACGCACACACGTTAAGCTGACCTGCAAAAGTGGCTCCGAACAGTATGGTATTTCGGCGTAGACGCCCCGTGTCTAGTTCGGTACAGTTTGCGACCTTATATCGGGTGCCCACAAGAACACCACAT
>NW_008765810.1:0-485 GCF_000715545.1 Opisthorchis viverrini
TGACCCAAACAATCAAAAGACATTTGAAAAATGCATGCCAGAAATTTGGACGAGAACAGAGTTATTGACATATTTGGTGATGTACCAAGTTCCTGCGGTAAACTCAGGAATACTGCATGAAGGATTCGGAAGAAATTAAAAAATTCCAAAAATCGTCAAAACTGGTACATAAAAAATAATACATCCAGACAGACAATTATAAACGGGCAAATATCGTGCTCTCCCTAAGTGTACTAACCAGGGTCTTTGATGCAATAATATTGGACAGTTGCTTCCATAAGTCACCAATTGAAAAGCTTGAAGGGGACAGACTGGGATACTGTAAAGAGATGGTGAATAGTGCGTGCATATGGATTCTCACATTCGGTGTACTCACTAAGTGGCAGTAAATACCTGCATGCTAAAAAGTTTTGCCCTGAAACCCCATCCTACTCGGCTTAATCCATAAGCTTTCAAATGACCTAAATTCGACTTTTAATTTTTTT
>NW_008765811.1:0-485 GCF_000715545.1 Opisthorchis viverrini
TGCAACTGACAATGTCCGGCAAAATCTTACCATTGTCCAAGTAAACTTTTTACTGTTGCTAAGTTCCCAACGCTGTGTGGAATAAATAAGGATTATATCAGAGCGACTAGCGGTGGAAGTATACCTGTTTTGTTTTTTTTTCAAAATAAATATCAGCCGCCGAGCAGACAAAAGAACGTAAGCTTTGCTAAGCATGTTAGAATGCACCAGGTATTATAAATCCATGGAAGATTTTGAACATACCGCGGAAAGATAATTCACAACCCGTTAGTTCAAATAATTAACATTGTGGCCATTATTCAACTTATTAAAATGTAAACGTTACTTTAAGGTGACGAGATACCCGGGGAAAATCCACCTTGTGGGAACGAAACCGTTTGAATTCCGTCTATTTTCTACGACAATAGTAAATACATTTTTCTGTTTGCCTCAAACCCCCATAAAGTGGATTCCAAGTTTGTAAACACCGCAGACGCCATTGTGTT
>NW_008765812.1:0-485 GCF_000715545.1 Opisthorchis viverrini
ATCAGTATACAGTTAACCAACAGGTTGTGCAGGTTTCAGGTTGCCGAGTGCTCCGGTTTCGATATACAACGCCACGACACGATGTTGACATCTGGTTCATCCGTGCTTACGGGGAGTATCTTAGAAAATGCGGCTCCCCTATCGGACTTCTAGAGGGCTCATAAACATCAGACGGGACCGGATCTTATATGAGAAGTTCAGGGAAGAACTTGCCATATGTAGAGAACCAGAAAACTAGGCCGAATTATTTTGGACGCGTTTGCAGTTTATCGTAGCCTAAGCCACTGATTTGCGTAGGATATAATTCGTCCTGGAAACGGTAGCAGAAATCAACCACGTACTTGTTAGCAAACTCAGCATGCCCAAGTTAACTGGTGTGGCGCATAATTGCAAACTGGTTTTCGGCCTCTCAGAAAATGTTTTACGACACACCAATGCACCACAGACCTACGCAAGTCGTCCTGGAGTCCAGATGTGTCAGGTGG
>NW_008765813.1:0-485 GCF_000715545.1 Opisthorchis viverrini
TGATACCGATTTTCAAGGTCCTGGAATTGTTTGGCACCGAATCCAAGCACTCGAGTTTTAAGGAAAGCACGACAATACAGCAGACCGTGTGACATGTCAAACGA
Organism: Opisthorchis viverrini; assembly: GCF_000715545.1. Taxonomy (NCBI): domain Eukaryota; kingdom Metazoa; phylum Platyhelminthes; class Trematoda; order Opisthorchiida; family Opisthorchiidae; genus Opisthorchis; species Opisthorchis viverrini. The sequence goes on from NW_008765813.1 coordinate 105, forward strand.
TCAGGTATCCAAGGTACATTTGGTTGGAACAGAACACTCAGGCAAATAGAGCGAGTCAGTTTAACTAATTATCTGGTCCTGCATACCGGAATTATTGTGTACGACTTTTGTCTCTGACAGAAAGCACAAAAACCTCATGACTGAAATACCACACTGAAGTGACAAGGCATGGTTCGATTTTAGGGTATCTGTTGTCCATTTTCTATGTACACGTTTCTGCAGGACATTTATCAACGATGGGATTCTTCATCATTCCACACTGAGGAAACTACCGTAGAGATTTTGTGATGATTTTTAAAAATTTTCACTCTATCAAGTTCTGAGAGACAGCGTTGCGCAAGAAAGAAATCTGAAAAATTTTTCGGAGATTTCCGCGTCTTA
>NW_008765814.1:0-485 GCF_000715545.1 Opisthorchis viverrini
CACAGTAATTCAAACAAGGATTCAGTTGGTTACCCGATAAAACTAATCCACGATTTTAGCCACCAACAGAGAAGTGGATTATGCTTGTGAAGCTACAGCAATGTCGGAGGTGTCTGACTGCATATCTTTACTCAGATTTCCTTACGCTCCTCATTCAAGAGACCTTTCATCTCAGTAGGTGAACGCTGAAGTGACTTTAAAATATGGATGTCCAATCCGTTGGCAGTGAGTGCACAGTCAACATCGTCATTGTCTTAGGAACGAAGGCTAAAAACAAACTCTGCTGAATAAGCTGAACACTACTTTATACAATGTTTTGACGTGCGAGTTGGAAATACAAAATGCATCTCTCTGATCGATAGCGTGCAGCTTCCGGGAATGTTCTTCGGAATTCTCCGAGGAGCAGTGAAAAATGTTGCCCACATCGGTAGTTGTAACAGCTCTGACGGGAACTTTCGAGTTTATTGCAATCAACTCCGTTGACG
>NW_008765815.1:0-485 GCF_000715545.1 Opisthorchis viverrini
TTTAGTTAATAACGTTGGGTAATCTGGAACCATTAAGTGCATTAGCTGATCAAGGAAGTGAGTTTTACCTTTTGTAGCCATATTTGATGTTTAGTAAAGCTTTCGTGATGAATGCTCATTCCATTTAGCATATGCGCTCTTGTATGTTTGTTCCAGTCCTGAGGTTTTTTTGGCCTGTTTTACTTCACACGGAGGTGCAGTTTTCTCAAACATGCTTGATTTACGTCTTTTGGTTTTCCTTTGCAGCCGCTGCACAAAGTGATAATGCCCGCATCCGGTACTTCTAATATAACCGAGTCAGGGGACCAAACTAATTCTTCATCATCTCCCAAATCGCCATCTTCAACTCCCGTTCACTTGCCAAAGGGAATAATGTTCTATTTAGGGATTACAAGCACTGGCTTAGTCACCTTTGTGGGGCTCCAAAGAAGTCAGGAATACCACTGGTGAGCAGCGATGCATTAGGGTTGAGATTTTACGAATCT
>NW_008765816.1:0-485 GCF_000715545.1 Opisthorchis viverrini
CAATGGAGTAATTGAACCGATCTCCCTGCCAATATCAGTTTAAAGAGACCTTATGCTAATAGTTGTTGAATACAGTTTTCGGAATGACGCTCCACAGTGAAAGACAACAACTGTGCACCTGGTTGTGGGAAAGAGAATCTCCCACTTCACAAACAACAGAAATATAAATTTTACTGGCAAAACTGTAGTATATCAAAGTCGAGGCCCCAATTTATATTCACTGAACTTGTACATTCTGCAGTACTTTGCATAATTTATTTCTCAATTCACATTAAATGTAGATATTCTTTTACGCAAGAAACGAATACCACATTGAGGACGAACCGGTTCTTTGCTGTCGAGTGATTGATTCAAACGCTAAGGGAGGATCGGAACTTATTGCGTGTATACCGATTCGCTTGTCGGCACGATCGGTATTTAGTAGGTAAGTTCTTGGTCATTAAGTATATAGTACACGCGTCCCGTCATGATGCCGTCAGTCTGTA
>NW_008765817.1:0-485 GCF_000715545.1 Opisthorchis viverrini
GCGACTCTTATCCACTCCCCACTCTATTCTTCCTTGGGATTTCCCGCTCGAGTACTAAAACTATTATACGTGGCAGAATAAGTTCCATTAGTCTCCTTAATCAACCAGCTATCACACGAACACAACACGATGTCAAGCAATGACAAGGAAAATGTACATTGAAGCGCTTACCAGAAAACTTAGCCGCGCTAATCACTGCCGTCTTTATGGGAGCGAAACTCGAAACTGAACACGTCAATAGTTAGAGACATAATCGGACAAGGACCAGCCAGACGCTTGGTGACACGCACGCATCCAAGGTTTTGCCTCCGCCGTACAGCTACCTCTCCCGATATCCTGAGTGAAAACCACACTGGCATTCAGTGTTCATACATCTATTATATCTGCTACCGCTTTCAATGCATAGCTGTCTACACATCCCTCAACAAATCACCGGTGAACAAAATGTGGTACCTATGACCACTGTACAGCAAGTACAGTGGGGG
>NW_008765818.1:0-485 GCF_000715545.1 Opisthorchis viverrini
AGCGTGAACACCGATGGTACTGTCTGATGACGATGATGTGAGCGTAAGGGAAGATCTCGCTGGATTTAACCCCTCAGGTGGTGTAAGAAAAACGCTTTTCCCTCTCGCCTTCTCACTTCAACTTCGTCAGTGATTTGTTTTTAGAAATTTCACAGCACGTCTATGGAATATCGACTCCAAAATGCTCACAGGACGTTCGATCACAGGAGTTTTCGGTGGACAATGTTTTTCTTCAAAAGTGCTAGCCTTTTTAAGCAACTTAGATAACCCTGTTGCACAGTCTGTGGTGCGCTTCACACTCGCAAGGTGTAAAGTGCTGCCAGCAAAATAGGTGGGATCAAACCCAAACCTTACCTTGTAGGCGAGCCAATCAACGTAGCGGGTAGATTTCTCTACCTGGGCGATTGTATGGGTTTCGGTGGATTATCTGGGATGAGATGACTTTTTGAGTCAAGAAGCCTAGGACAGCCTTTGCCAACCTCCGA
>NW_008765819.1:0-485 GCF_000715545.1 Opisthorchis viverrini
CTGTACAGACGTAACATACTACTCATAAGTTTGCTGAATAATAGTCATAAACGAGGAACTCTGCTGGAATTGAGTGGAGTCTCTCGCGGAAACCAAACTGGTGATCAAATCTGTGTAGTTGCTAAATTTCGCGCTATTTTAGTCTGTTAATGCTCTAACGAAACCCGAAAACTAGTTGTATGAATGAGAAAACGGAGAGCACTAACAATATCTGCTTGTTGAGTAAAATTATTACAACAGGTATATATGCAAACAAGAGACTTATCGTTTTGCAGGTACAGTTTGATAAATCCTGTTGTAAATCCGGATGCAGGTTTCGTGTCTTATTCGCTGTTGTAACAGCCACACGTAGTCCTGGCTATCCGTGAGTGAAGCGCCGTATAATCCTGAGCGGCTCTGCTCCGATGAGCGGCTCTGAGCTGGGCGACGCGCGAAGCTCTGTTGAGCTGTTTCGTCTTGCTGTGCTGGCATCCTATTTGTAGGAC
>NW_008765820.1:0-485 GCF_000715545.1 Opisthorchis viverrini
GAACGGCAAGAACAAACACCACCCGGAGTCCTAGGCGGAGGTCACTGTGCCCTGTAGCATAGCGTGAATGGACACGTCTGAGGCTCGACCTCGCTGTCTTCCCTTTTTCACCACAATTCAGTGTATTGCAGCAGATTCTTAGGTTTAATAACCCACATGGCTCTAGGGTCCGAACTGCGACATACATCGGCAAAGTCTACTTATGCAAACGATTTTCGTCGACAAGTTCGCTTGGCTGCCTGAACGAAATGCACTTCTTCTCCAGCGCGATCATTCGTTAAATATATAACGCGCATTATCTCCTCATTTTATCGAGTGTGAAGGCTAACAATCGCACGGAGTATTTACATGCTCCCTACATGTTGGGAGATAAAACTAATAATATTACAAATAAATTGAAATTTCAAAAATTACAACGTGTCTCTGATGGACTGCAAGAGATAAGCTACTGTGTTGAGAGTATCAGTCCAAACTTTTGAGCCCCA
>NW_008765821.1:0-485 GCF_000715545.1 Opisthorchis viverrini
CGATCCAACCTCTCCACTTTCACAGTCGGGTAGGTGTTGTCCGTGTTCGATAAGACCAATTTATTCGCAGGGTATTTAAGCAAAAACAACTGCCGTTAAATATGAGACGAACTGTGAGGAATATTTCTGCTGTTTGCTGCACGAGCCTTTCACTGCCAATATTTCCCGAAAGACGACGTCATCTTATGGGCGTTCCACTGGGACGGGGGAGAGTTGGAATTCAGTGTACAAAAGATGCCCTTCCGCTACTGCTGTGGCATTGATCGGACGGTAGTTGTTCAAATTTTTCTGGGCTGATGACCCAGCGGATCACATGTGGTGTGTTCCTCAGTTCATAGGTTTGGTTGGATACACATCAGCAACGGCCTGGCTTATGAAAAAACCTTACTTGTAACTGAGCATTAGTAAAATGAATGCAGTGAGCCACGGAGAGATATAACGTTGCATTATTGTATTTGTACACTAAATCCTCACTGATTTTTTTT
>NW_008765822.1:0-485 GCF_000715545.1 Opisthorchis viverrini
TCAACAAGCCACAGGTAAGGCGAATCATAGTGACATCAGCAACTGCTCTTGATTAGGAATCTCGTCTAACAATTGCCCAGTTTTCGCCAGCTTTGAGACATACTGGAAAACTGTGAAGGGACTACAGTAAGAGCCGAAATCTCAAGTTAGGAAAAACAGCCGCAAATACTATGTTGGTTTGCTGTTGGTTACCATACGCGCAAGAGTCAGGTAAGATAGTTTCATATAATTAAAGCAAGGCGCTCACATCAAGTTAGCTGACTCGAAAAAAATTGCATACCGTTATATCACAGTTCGGTTCAGCTGGACACAGGTAAATCGTGGACGAATTACGAAGCTGGCTATCCTCTCCTTCAGATGAGTCCGCGTATTTGTTGCACACAACCGCTTGGATATTTGCGCATTGTAGCCGAAGGTGCAGCGTCCTGTCTGGAACACAGGGTGCTTTCGTGCATGGAACTGTCGTCTGTGGAATGGAGATAACC
>NW_008765823.1:0-485 GCF_000715545.1 Opisthorchis viverrini
GCCATACATGTTCCAACCCCCAACCTGGCACACTTTTCTGCCGAATTCGACCATCCGCCAATAGAGCAACAGGCAACTAAATGTACGCCGACCATGTCGGCTGACCCCATCTTATTGCACAACTGGAAGCGCCCACTGCTTCCATTTGGTGAAACTGGTAAACGGACTGAAGCAGCCAGCGGAATATAAAGTGGAGCTGCGGACTCAAAGTGTTTGTGTATCATGTTACTGACACCAATTCAACCCATCAAAAGTCACACGACTGAGTGTTTTATGCAGTGTTGTTACAATGTGAACTTAGATAGAGGAATTTAAATAGAAGGGCGAAAACGAGCGCATTATCCCGCCATTGAAGCGTCAGTTGAGGCATAAGAGACTCGTTTTGCTATTTGCCACTGATTGTAAATACATGCACTCTGGCGTTGCAACATGAAAGGACTTCTCCATTTCAGAAATCCACGGGACCCCGGAGTATTGTGAATAAA
>NW_008765824.1:0-485 GCF_000715545.1 Opisthorchis viverrini
TGAGTCACTGTTCCGGTGTTCCTTTGCGGTAATCTGGTTTACAACCAGTTTTCTTCCAAATACTGTGAAAGACGGATGTGTTTAAGTTTTTCCCATAAAAGCGACAGGAGCTAACCGCTAAATCCTGAACAGTTTTGTGTACGGTGTGCAATCTTCGAGTACACAACTTCGCCTCAAATTTGTGCTCTGTACACTATTCGACCAAAGTAAACACAGGTTACTCAACCGCTTCGATGCACATAAAGTCCTTAAGGGATTTGGGCAGCTTGTTGTCACTTGCTTCATTAGATATCTTTCCCGAAGATCTATTGCAGTCTTATAAAACCATAAAACGTTTTTTCTTCAATAGCTTTCAGTTAGCATATAAAGTCAGCTCCGCCCTGCATTTCGGGCAGTTTGTCTCAGCTACTCGACTTTAAGCTTCTTCATCGACCAACATGCCAGCACGTTAACACAGCGTGTACATGCAGTTAGTTGCGCTGTGC
>NW_008765825.1:0-485 GCF_000715545.1 Opisthorchis viverrini
AACTTACCTCCCATACCTATCACATCACGAGGAATGTGAAGTAAGTAAAAACGTTTTCGGGTGGTTTATTTGAAAAGTGTGAGATGAAAGATGCGACCTTTTGGATAAATGGTTTGCGAATGAGATAAACGCACCAGTCAGGAAAATATCAAAAAATAAATGCCCACCCAGTAGACCAACTATAAGAGAAGTGTGCAAATTGGAAGACACCAAGAATGATATATAGGAATCGAACCATTCAAGTCCTGTAATGGTTCAGAATATTTGTCATAAATTCCAATCTCATTCATGCCGGACGCTGGTAACTACGTGTTCTCAAAAATACGAAAAATCGGATGCCTTCCGGTAACCAAGGAAAAACATCTTTCTCAATTTTCACACATCACTGAGAGATTCTGAAAGCTTCTCGATTTCCAACAACACAGTTTATGTGGTCTTTCATCAACTGGCAAGTTTCTGGACACAAATAACCCACAAAGCGAACA
>NW_008765826.1:0-485 GCF_000715545.1 Opisthorchis viverrini
ACCGCTCAATCAGATAATCTGGAAATAAAGTGACAGCACAAAAGCCACTGACATCAGTTAGCCGACATTTCTCGCAACGTCTCCAGCCATGCACAGGCGGGGTCATGGGTACCCCATCCTGGAGGGCGTGCAACACTCAAACTCTTCGTGACCTCTTTCATGCCTTTCCGCTAAGTCAAGCGCAGACACTGTTTACCTCGCGGTTTGCGCCATCCTGAAGGAGGAACGGAGAACGACACTCTTCTAGGTGGGCGGTGTTTTGGCATGCGTAGCACACGACCAAGCCATCGTAGTCGGCGGTGCTGGATGGTTGCCCGGATTGCCGCACAACCAAATATCCGTTCCCTAATCACCTCGTTACTAACACGCTGACGCCATTCAAAACCAGCCACGCTATTGAGGCTGAACCAGTGGGACTAGATCTCTGAGTTTGTGTGAACTTTTGAACGTCATATCAAATCCCCGTGACATTTTTCAACCGTGAA
>NW_008765827.1:0-485 GCF_000715545.1 Opisthorchis viverrini
CTTCAGTCACTGGACGGATTCAGTCAAATTTTTGTACATGTTTGGATTTTGTGACTAATCCCGCCGTACTTTAGTGAAATTTCTCTCTCATATGACCTTGACTTCGTCTTTCTTGTGAACGGTGAATGTTGATTCTCACGCCTTCGTGTTATGCTCAAATAGTGCGATCTTGGGTCCCAAACCCTGGTGCGTTTGATTTGTTAGACGCCCCCATCCTAAAGCCAAGCAGTTAAACCTCACTGTCTCTTGTCAGGTTCTTGCAGATCCGTCTGGGTACTTAACCACAGTAAAAAGTCACGTGATTCATGTTCTAGATCCGCGTATACTTCGGAACTTAAATAACATCAGAAACTACTTAATGATTTAGGCAATGCCCAGGTGCAAGCAGCGTGCACAATTTAGAAATTAACTGCTGCTTGTTTTAACTGCTTTGTGCCCAAAAAACATAGATTGCGCGTTTTTTTGGGAATACAGGTTACTAGCTT
>NW_008765828.1:0-485 GCF_000715545.1 Opisthorchis viverrini
GCATTACCAGCTTTATGGCAAATTGTGAATAAAATGAGTTGCGTTCCGTCTATTAAGGTCAGGCGATCCGTTGCAACACACCTGTTAGCTTTGCACGCGTGTACTTGGTTAGCCATCGTTGACAAGGAATATAAATTTTAAAAAATCATGAGACTAGTTTACCAAATTGTTATGATGTTCAGTACCTGAATAACCAAATGTTGCCGCTTTGGATTAAATCTCAAAATGTATTCTCAACTGATAAAAGTTTTTCAACATAATGNGGGTGCACAGCACTCGATCCTCTGGTAATACAAACATATCATGTTCTTAAAGACGCCCTCGTGTGAGACGTTTGATTATTCTTTGACCATAACCCAGCTGCTGGATTTCTTGGCGAAGTACTTTTAAGGACATTATATGGCGAGGTGCTCTTGGCATGCCAAGCACGTCCTTCAGGATCAGAACGCTCAGGTTCTGAATCTGTTCCCTGAAACAGAACGTAA
>NW_008765829.1:0-485 GCF_000715545.1 Opisthorchis viverrini
ATATATATATATACATGTATATGTATATATATCAACCGGCATTCATAAGTGATTTAGTCTGCTACCTGAAAGAAATCCCACTGAATGGTTCTCCGTCTGACCGGAAACTCAACCGACTAGGTAGCTAACTTGTGCGGACACCGATTTACGTCAAAAACGAAATGCCACTCAGCAGTGTATCTACTGATTGTTTATCGAACCTTTCTGAGTCCAACAACATCGTTCTGTTTCACCCAGTAGGTTGAGCCGCGGAACCTCAGGAAAGCCCTACGGTGTTGGCATAATACTGACTCCACCCTTCGTCTCTAACGTCTTATTCATTGTAGGACTGTTGCACTTTTATACTAGTTGAGAGCTGGTGGCCGTCACAACCAATCCAGTATATCGTTCATACCTTGAACAGGATTTTTGAATTCCCTACGATATTTTGGCATTTAGTCCGTTTTTATTACACCGATCGACTGATTCTGTCCACTCAGTGTACT
>NW_008765830.1:0-485 GCF_000715545.1 Opisthorchis viverrini
ACGGACTGGAACTCAAACCTCAAGTATTCCGACGAGGTGTTTGAGGAAGTAAACTACTTTGTGTGCCCGGTTAGCTGTCAAAGTCCGGGTGGCCCACCCGGGTTGGGAAGGCCATCGCGGCTTTTCTGAACCTGTATCGTCTGTGAAAGACTGTTTTTAAAATAATGCAATGTGCTTCATATTGTTATATGGGTCGGAAGCCTGGTTACTGCGCGCCGAGAACGTTAAAAGACTTACAGCATTTGACCATCGGGATCTTCGGAGCATTACGTGAGTCTGGTGGGTACACCGGATCGGTGATACAGAAGTATGCCAACCGCAATAACTGACCCACGATAGACTATCTGATCAAACTACAAGGTTGCTCTGAGTTGGTCACGTGTTCCGTATGAATGTCGACCGACCTTATTATAGAGCCCTTTTCACACACCCATGGGGAAGATGGGAACAATCCGGCAGTCTTGCAGACTTGGCAGTATGAAAGC
>NW_008765831.1:0-484 GCF_000715545.1 Opisthorchis viverrini
GACAGCGTCCTTACGACTGACCTAAACGATATTCATTACATCAGTGATGCACAGAAGCATCCCATTTTTCATGATAGGTCTTTGAGTACTTGAGCTTTCCGACAGATTACAAATAATCGACTGATATTACATTACTTTGAGGTTTTCTTGGCATCCTTTGGGATGTAACGGAAACGTAGGCTTGAGGTCTTAAGTGGGGCATAACTTGGCCCTATACAGTCTACTTCGCCATATCCAGGTAGAAATAAATCACCAAGCCGGATGGTGTATATGTATCCTGATTTTTCGAGATGGAGGTCGAGTTGCAGAACCAAAATTGTCATCATTTCCCATTCGGGTTTACGGGACATTAGCATTTTATCCATTTATCCAATGGTAAAATGTTCGGGACTGAGATAAATTAGTTACATCAGAGAGCCAGGTCCTTCTTCGAGAGTAACGAATTCGGATACCACTTTATTGTACAAGATAAAACTTTTCACAC
>NW_008765832.1:0-484 GCF_000715545.1 Opisthorchis viverrini
CAGGAGGGCTGGGATGGGGGTAGAGGTCAGGTTTGAACCATGAATCTTCCGGATAGTGAATCGCGCCCTGAGCCATATCGCCCCAGTTCTCATACTTTTAGCCAGGAAATCGCTGGTGCTCGTTTGGGTGCGCACGAAAATTTGTTTTACTCCGAACGAGTCTTGCTTAGTTCGCCTACAGATACTCGCACACCCGTTTGTGTGTAACTCGTTGGATTGATTTCGAGGTAAGCTCACGTTGCTCCAAAGCACAACAACCAAAGATGGACAGAACCATTTCATTAAATAATCAGCCCAGATGCTGTTGGCCTACACGTAATCATTTGCATCTAGATGAAGGCTTGTCACACGCTCTTCGTAGCGAGCCATCCGGACAAGCGAATGGCATCAAAATTTCTCGTTGACTGAGTAATTCAAATACAGCAATGAACAGCCAGTTAAACATTCGCTTTGAAGTTTCGTTACAGTTTGAAATGGCGCTTTT
>NW_008765833.1:0-484 GCF_000715545.1 Opisthorchis viverrini
TGATGATGACGTCGGATGCTTTTCTAGTTCACTTCCATCACAGATGACTCTGGCTTCGATGAGCCCAACAGCATTTCAAAAGTAGCTACCTGAAGGATTGGGGGGTTTTCTTTGATTGAAGTCACTCCATGAAGAAAAGCCCCGTACAACTGCTTCATCCTCATATCGAATCCTCGACAGTGCGTCTCTTAAAAAACACATGTGCGCGTTTACACGGTGTTTATTTTACGGTCCTCACAGTCCACCAAGCAAGACAATTCAGTCAAAACGACTGTTTCGCAAACGTTCGATTTCCTCAAAATCTATTCGAGAACTACCGCATCATCATCTGAGTTTGTGTAAACAAACATCGCGTGCATAATTAATCTAATGAATACACTTCGGGAAAATACTACTCTCAAATAAACATACGGGATGAATAATACCGTAGCGACGTAACTGCCGAGTTGGATTCATTATTTTTCGTGGTTTGTGATTAACCCCG
>NW_008765834.1:0-484 GCF_000715545.1 Opisthorchis viverrini
TAAAGGCTCATTCGAAACTCGAAATTCCTCTGATATCAACGTTAGCCCGTTTGCCTCCGGAGATGAGCCGGCTGCCTTGTTCAAGGTGAACATTAAAGCACCCCATATCCCTGATTATGGTGGGAAATGTGGTCCCAGAGTTCGTTACCAGAAATTATGTCCCAGGGCTGCTCTTCGTCATCTTTCCTCTTTAACCTCTGATCTAGTTGTTTGTCAAATGAACTATAAACATGTCGTCGTCCCCTGGCGTCTAGCCTCCTCTTGAAGAGGGCCTTGAAGACTTGGAGTATATACTACTTGGTTCAGATCTCAGCCAGTTACATTCACTTTTTCAGTCTACAAATTGGGCGCCAAGTGACATTGGTTTCAGTTGTTGCAGCTTCGTTTACCAAGGAGAAGGAGAAGAGAATGAAAGCCACCGGTTGGAGGTTATGGCCCAATGTGCAATAACGACGAATGGATTTGGTTGTCCGGTTTAAAAAAA
>NW_008765835.1:0-484 GCF_000715545.1 Opisthorchis viverrini
GGTGCGCAGCTGCCATGCCACCTGATGGAAACACGAGAGCTGAGGTACTACCAGGTTGCCCGAGCCTAGATAGGGGCAGTTGAGTTACAGAGGTAGGATTCCAACCAGCGACCTTCCGGCTGAAACCGGTATCTCCGGGGTGATCACCAGATACCGTCGCCCTACTTGTGACTTCGTGGTGGATGTCGTTCTGGTATGCAGTGGACAAGTCCGGCACACATAACCCTGATAAACTAAAATCTTTCGATGAAAAAGCATTTTCACCTCCACCTGAAACCAGCAGAGTAAGAATCAAGGACAAATAGTTAAATTACGATCCTTTGGAGGCCACTCAATTGGCAAGAAACTTGAATGGAATGTTCCCACAGCTTGCAGCACTAAAGAATAGGTTTTCCTAGGCGCCAGTTCTTTTGATACCCTATTTCCGATGCATGTCCGCAATATCCCTCATCATAATCATCATCAAGGACAGCATGACATCAGT
>NW_008765836.1:0-484 GCF_000715545.1 Opisthorchis viverrini
GGTCCAAGGTTACAGGTAGTAAGGCACAAACGTCTGGCTGATAAACATAGCAGACACCCTCTGAAAAGCGCCAAACTTTTTGGCCTTTTCAGTAATTCAATCGTACTGAAAAATGTACCAGTGACCAGGGTCCGCCCTATACACGGCCCTGGAAAGCGAAGAGTGAGTGCACGGTCAGAATCGACAATGTTCTAAAACGAGCTCCAGTCAGCTGCTCATTCGCACCATCGGTAACTGATGACGGTGTGGTTAATTTGGCCTAGCGGCTGACACGCTGTTGGAGGATATCATGTGGCCAGATGGCTTTGATTATTCGGAAGTTATCACATCATAAAGTCTTCGATAAATGCAGCTGGAGCAGTCGTTCGTTGGTGTCTGTATGCATCGGGTACAACTGAGCCTCAGATGCGCTAATTCTCCGCGCTTGTGCATTCAAATCTGTCGCAAACACAGCTATATCTCAGGTTTTAGCTCGCCACAACAG
>NW_008765837.1:0-484 GCF_000715545.1 Opisthorchis viverrini
TGCTCCGAACAGGCGATGCCTACAACCGATCACTTCCTCACTAGTATATTTGTAGTGATAAAGCCAGTGATGAACACTTCCATTACACACAGGAAGAAAACAAAGGAGGGAGTAACATTCTAGGTGATACCGCTGCTAGTAGGTAACAGGAGATTAGAGAATCCGTCATTCATGCCTGCGAATAGTATGCAATTTGTGAAGTAATCTTCAACTATCAGGCCAAGTGAGCATGTCATCAAGTTGGTCAGATTTTAAGGCAGACTAGATCACTGTTGACTTTCAATTAATGACTCTCATCAGCTGTCAAAATCTTGAGTTGATGGAGTTTCAAACTGGCTCTGATCGGTTTTCGAAAGATGGCTATGATCGAGTTTGGTCCATTAATCCTTCACACCAAGGTGCTTCAACTGACGATTCACCGCGGGTACCATTGGTAGATTTCGTTGGTCCTCGTGTGCATGTGGGTGTTACGATAATTTAGTTG
>NW_008765838.1:0-484 GCF_000715545.1 Opisthorchis viverrini
TACAGAACACTGGAAGTTCGGTTGGTTGTTAATCCATGCAAAGCAACCAGTCTTGTTGGAGTTACTATTAGGGCACGGTTATAATAGGCATTTATCAGGTATTCGTCATCATCAGAAACATCAACTTTATTGTTGTCGCTGATGCTTCACTGTCGTACAGTCACAAAGTTTATTTAATTTTACCCAAAATACTAAAGTGAAAAAAAGAGAAAGGGGAGGACGAAGGAGAGACCTGGTACTAACTTACTGCGGACATTCTGAGGTGTTTAGACCTCCGGGAGCTCAATTAGATAATCTGACAAGAAAGTGGCAGCATGAACGCCATTGGTATCGATTAGCTGCCACTGGGTCGGGATTCCAGTCCTCAGAAAGGACGCAAGAACGCCTTACGAAGACCGTCATAGCCTCAGCCTGGTGGCCTGTAGCATCAAGATACTTTCTGGTGATATGTTGCACAGGTTAATCGGTCACCGGGAGAAACATT
>NW_008765839.1:0-484 GCF_000715545.1 Opisthorchis viverrini
TATACAAGCCATGTTGAAGAACTCCGGAGGTCATACATTCGACTTTGATGGCTGTATAGGCAAAGAAGACGTCGGAGATCAATATTGCAAACATATCCTCCCGACATTGGGAGTTTTTCGCCACTTATATCTTTACTCAATAGTAGAGTGGTGGGGTTCTTGCACTTTCCATACTCGCTTTAGACGCATGACTGAACCCGGGTGCTCTCACTCGACACGACTTTTAACGCAGCTCGCCTTTATCGACCTTAAATATGTGATTTATATTTATTCAGCAGGCACGTAAGCTTTGTGATACTTTTGCCAAGGAGTCTTTGTGGGACATTGTGTACCAAGACACAAACCTATAAACATAACAAGACAAAGTACACTGCAAACTCAACTACTAGACCTCTTTCGGACACTGAAGTTATCGCATTGAAGTCTTGGAAGACAGTTGATGAGGCCTTCCCGCTTTTGTTTAAAATACAGCTTCCAAAAATCA
>NW_008765840.1:0-484 GCF_000715545.1 Opisthorchis viverrini
CGCACTAGTTTGGTGGTGCGTTTTTGAGCTTCGCCGAACAACCTGTCGTGAAGTTTTAGACTCGAAGCTAAATGGTACTGTCGACGTGTAGTCTGACGTAAGTTACACCAATGATCAGAGTTCTTTCAAACAATCCGATGACCCGATATAACAGTCCGGGACGCCTACTGACATTGCCAACTAGCACTAAACCGTGTCCCCCAAATCGTGTTGGATGGTAATACCTAGATCCTTTTCTTCAGTGTTGGCCCAATGTATACGACCGGAAACTGGGGTGAAGTAGGGGTAGCACGTGGCACTTCCTCATTGAATAATAACTGATTCGCTTGTGACTAAATGTGGGCCGTCAGGAAGTTGGGTTTTGATCTTCTGTGGGGTGCGAAAAGCTCTCAAGAGCACGATATCGTCGGCAAACATTTTTATGGGGAGATGAAGTAGGCAGAAAAGTCGTTGGTAAATACCAAGAGCAGCGTACCTAGTACTG
>NW_008765841.1:0-484 GCF_000715545.1 Opisthorchis viverrini
AACCGAAACCCAAATTATTATATGAGGGCGAGAAGTTGCTGGTTAGGTAGCCAGCAGGTCACGGGTACAGGAGGTTTTTACTGGGGTATCGCCAGATACGCACTAGTGAACGCTTCCAATAAGGTTGAAACAACTTGCGGTGCCTCTCAACTTTACATTGTGAAGTGGCCTCACTTAGGGAAAAAAACTCCATTAAAAACTCCTAAACCTGCTGATACTACCAACGTGCTATGAGTAGATCAAAGAGGGAATGCAATTCACCTTATGAGTGAGACTCCCATCCGAGAAGTCTTCACTTGAGGAGCCAGGTATCACGTGTGGCCGCATGTGTATGCATTGTTCAAGAATGTGGGGCTATATTCTGTTTGAGTGCGAGCTAATCATACGGCTTATAAACCGCTAATGGTCAACAGGAAAGCCTCCAATTCAAAACTCCCTGAATTTTAGTGATACGAGCACTGCTGATGATCCCAGATAAACATGA
>NW_008765842.1:0-484 GCF_000715545.1 Opisthorchis viverrini
ACACAACAATCGGAGTATTGTGGAAGGCAGCAATTTGGGTTAAAAGTGCTCGGAGTTCCCATAAAGAATCACGGGAAACCCGAGTTTGACCGTACATAGATGGTAGTTGCCTTCTTCTTGTCAGCACAGGAGAAGTCAACTGAAGTGCATTCCACTGTTGCTGATCAGATTCCAAGTCGCTCTTTTCGCCCTTCGTTTTTTTTGCAAGCGATTATTTGGCAGGAGATGAGTGAATTTGTGCTGACCACAGGTTTCCCGTAGTTGCAAACAGACTAACAGCGAGGAAGTTGTATGACGTAATAACAATCCTCTGTGCACGACCTTCGTGTCCAAATAAGGTCATCCGAACTGCCACGACCAGAGAATAAACACGACTGATTACAGATACAAACGCACATGGTCGATACGCAACCAAGTTGTGGTGAAGAGAATGTTTGGTTGCACAGTGATTTTGTGTGAATAAGTATCATTCGACGATTGTATT
>NW_008765843.1:0-484 GCF_000715545.1 Opisthorchis viverrini
AAAACGGTCAACTCTGGACGTTTGGAAGAGTGGAGTTAACCTGTCTCAGAGTATACATACGGTCAATGCATCATCGACTAGGGCGAAACTCAGCTTGATTGTCACGAATTTATCTCTCCATCTAAGCTGTCAACATGCATGATTATGTCAGACTTCATCTCGGACGCCACGACTACTAAGTTGATGTCACAACAGTTTTTACACAACGTACTTTCACCCTCTCACAGTCGAAGTGCTCAAAGTCGCCAGTATTTTGGATTCCTTCGCGTAGATTATGGCCAGACTGCTCATCAAAGGTTTATTACTTTCTCCGAGGGTTACAGGGAGCAAACCATTCAGACCGTTTTGAAGAAGTGACATTTCGTGCTGAATTTCTGTTGCTGGTGGCGGACCGGTGTCAGTGTTCCATAGGTTCGTCCGATTCTTCTACCGGTTTCGTTGATACAGGTGGGATTGTTTAAACTGTTCAAGTCATCGCTCAAAA
>NW_008765844.1:0-484 GCF_000715545.1 Opisthorchis viverrini
CACACATTTGTACACGCACAAAATGTAACCTATACTCGGTAGCCCGACTTCACAGTAAAAAAATATGCCCAAATAGTCAAGAACTTACTGCGGAATCCACTTGGGCCATTCCAGTCGTTTGATTCACATGAAAACGTTTTGAAGTACTTTTGAAATAGGTCACTGAGTGTGTCACAATATACTGAAGTTCTCGGATGATCCTCACCGAGTGTCTTGATCAAAGCATATTGCCAGTTTTGTGCAAACGATCGTGTTAAAGTGACCTCAACAGGATGGTATATCGAGACAAACTTCTTGTTATTCTCCATTTTTTCCACGATCGCACTCATCTGGTTCGTGTGCAGTGTATACGCATCAGTCTGTGATTGAAGATGATCAAGACCGCCCAAATGTGTTTTGTTTTCCGGAGGAATCTGCGTGTATTGACTAAAACTAAGCGGTCTGTCGTTATCATCCTCTTCAGCATTCGGTGAGACAAATGGCG
>NW_008765845.1:0-484 GCF_000715545.1 Opisthorchis viverrini
CTGCGCCGTGATCCAAAATACATTTCGATATTCGACTTACAATCATACATGTGATCAGTTATTGATAGCTGGATACTTGAATGCAAGTGACTTTTCCCGGATCGGGTCTTCATAAAACGAGCATCATGAAAATGGCAAGTAAGCGTCAAAAAATCGATAACCAGTGACATTAGATCTAATATCTGAGACTCATTCTCTACGAAACACTTCTACAGGTTCAAACCTCCGCTCCATTTTCTTCAGTTCTCGTTGCGGAAAAATCGACACAGGTGATGATCGTCTCCAATATAACTTCAAATTATCTTTACTACTCGCGGACTTTGAGTAACTGCTTGAAGTCGCTTGTGCGGTGAGACTTGTAGCTGATGGTTCACTGTTCCAGTAGCCGCTTCATACGCAAACTTAAACTCAGCGTCTCCCCACCTGCTGCAACTTACTACTGCCGCATCACTGTCCAGTAAATTTTGAGTAAGAATGTTTTTTT
>NW_008765846.1:0-484 GCF_000715545.1 Opisthorchis viverrini
GTATGTGTTAGGGCTTAGACATCGAGGTGGACCTAGGGCAAGCCATTAAGACGTGGAATATATGTATCAGCGGGTTCAAATTTTGCCAAAATTTTGGTGTGCACCGATCAATCACTTGGTCGAACTGTCAGTTCAAGTGGGTTGGAATCAATAGCGAATGGTCGAAGGGTACGCACCCCAAGACACAGTGATCCAGTTATTGGTATATGTCCTCGTGACTTGGATGGCGGTGAGGTGAGGTCAACTGCTGCGATAGAATTTATCAGGAAGGTCAGATTCCTGAAAGTAACCACTGAATGCTCGAAATCTACTGAGACTCTCAACTCTGCTGGAAGCTCACCAGACTGACAACGCCCCCTCAATATGCAGCGCGTTGCAGCGTATTATCAAAGCCAGACAGCACAAGTCAGTGTTGATCAAGGTCAGACAGTGCCCCCGCAATATGCGGCACGTGACAGCATTGTGTCGAAGCCAGATAGCGCGA
>NW_008765847.1:0-484 GCF_000715545.1 Opisthorchis viverrini
GTCACATAGCAGAAAATGTTCACGTAATTCGTTAATCTCTCTCTGGAAGTGATTTTAGCAGCCAGCTTCGCGGTCCCTTGAGTTGGTGACAAAATTAATCAATAAGTGAGGGGGAGATCTCTGGAGAATCACACTAGTTGTGGAGGAACTTTCTGACCGCCCCTCGTAATCCCATAGCCTGCAAGGGGTAGAATAATAGATGGCGTGAAGTTTATCTACGAACTTCAAGGGCTTTGGTCTTTGCTTAAGGAAGTGTAGAAGAGATAACCTGTCCACGGAGTTGGAGGATCATTTGAATTCGGGGGAAAGCGCTACAGTTGTTCGGCAGTATGTTTGACGTTGTTAAAGCATTTGTCTTAATATGAAGATGTGGTCACACGTCACGAGTGGCTTTTTACAACTGGAATTGGTCTTACATCTGTGTGATTAAAGCCATTTCTTCGGATACCTTTTCTATATAAAAAAATCGTCCAGCTGTAGCACC
>NW_008765848.1:0-484 GCF_000715545.1 Opisthorchis viverrini
AAAGAATAATATATCTTTTGCTTTACAGGCGTTCAAAGGCTTCACAAACTCACGTTTCTTTCAGAATGTGGGAGGAGAATATGGTTCAATAAGCCCTTTTACCTTCGCCAGCCATCTACACATTATGCAGTACTATCGTTATATGCGTGTGGATTGTGATTAGAACGAGCACGCCGCCTTTGTTAATTGAATAGGTCATTTTGGTGTGATGTTCTTAGGCCAACGAGATTGGTGGCGACAAGAATTTCGGACCATCTAACGCTATCGCGACAGAGCGCTCATCAACATTCGGAGGCCTTCAGCTCCGTGCATGTTGTTTTATCCTTCACATAATCCAAACCCATTGATTTATTTCAACCTATATATTTCTACGTCTTAATGACGTGGTCGCGATTGTTTTGGTTGGGAGCGCAGGATACCTTGTGCATGAAATGAGTCTTCATTAATCGGAATATCGCGAACCGCCCCAAGGCTTTGCCTGTTT
>NW_008765849.1:0-484 GCF_000715545.1 Opisthorchis viverrini
TCAGATCATAGGAAGTTGAAAAGACTGTTGAAACCCGAGACAGATTCACGCACCCAATCAAAGAGTTCCTTACGCAAATGTCAGCTTACACGTACCTTGCACTTCAAACTCAGCTAATCAACCAAGTAGATAGTGGCACCACTGAAATCTAAGGCAATAACCTTCAATCTGCAAGTCTCTGGTCGCTTGGTCAGTCTGAAAAATTGGTTCCGCCTAATCTATTTGAAATGTACGGAAAAAGGAAAGGGGCTGCGTGAGGTGTTCATTTATGTTTGAAGTATTCAATTATGTTTTCATTGACTCCGGCTGTGATTGAAAGCCAAACATGAGTTAAAACAGTGATAGTATTTCTTTTTACGCACTCACAATAAACTTGCATGCATCAAACTTGATGATAAGTGATAAGAGTTTTGCAGGTGACTCTATGTTAAGATAATTTGGTATACTGATTGATATAGCACTGCACATTGAATGACTGGACCTA
>NW_008765850.1:0-484 GCF_000715545.1 Opisthorchis viverrini
GCACGTCAAGATGTTAGCAATTGTTCTGGAATTAATTCAACATTCCAAGGACAGCTGAATCTACCACGCGAGCTCGCCAACAGGATGTTGTCAATGACACAGGATCCTGCCGCAATAAAGAGGGCTACAGATTTAGAACTTAAAATTTATTGTGGATGTGTATTCCGCAAAGAAATAGATGTTGTGATTCGGAAGATGCCTCAAAACTGGGGAACAGCAGCAATGTTGCACGCTGGGACACGTGCGTTCAGAGTGCCACCGGCATTAGTCGGTGTCGCTACACCGATTCGCCTAATAAGAATTCCACGAATTCCTAAGGTTTCAAAATACATTGCAGAAAGATGAGTTCACAAACCGCAGGGCAAGGAAAATAAAACTGAACTAGCACGTGCGTATGAAAATTCATACCAAAATATGGCGGTGTGTTGGTAGATGACGGGTTAGTATGCCATAGTCGGTGGCTGCATTGAAATTGCTCCACCGC
>NW_008765851.1:0-484 GCF_000715545.1 Opisthorchis viverrini
GGCGCTAGTTAGGCAGATACGTGAGGTAACATTCAAGCGTGATCATCTGACGTCTTCTTGGGGAAAGATACCTGATACTACCTGCAGGTAATGTAACGTTAAATGGGGTTCAGTACACCTTTGACAGCCAGGAAGAGTCAGTCGAAGCAACGGTATGAGTCCACTGCGGACTCATGAGAAGAACTGAATCAGTTCAGTTCGATTACTAACGTCAGTCGCTCACAATACATATGAAACAAGAAGGGAAGAGAATAGAATCACAATTAAGCATCCCCTGGTGGACCATACAAAATTGGATAGGTTTGATATTACTCCCAAAGAATTCTAACGTTTCGTCAAAATAAATAGTTGAAGGAGTGAACAGGATGAAAAACTGAGATTTCGCATTTCAAATCCCCGCTAGTGTCATTTGAGCTTGTGTACTGTCAGCTCAAATCAGGTCGAGCCACGTTAACATGTTTTCTATAGAGGAAAATGTCGGTAG
>NW_008765852.1:0-484 GCF_000715545.1 Opisthorchis viverrini
GGGTGCTGTTCGGGCGTTCGTGATGCAACCCATTAAGTGTTCCACGTTTATTCGGGATGTCGTGGATTCGAAAATCTCACGTGTTTCGTCAGATGCGCACTGCTGATGATCTCCGTTAGGGACGAAAAAATTGTGTGGTGCTTCGTGGCGCAGAGTGACTTCATCTACTGTAGAAAATCTTCACTAAAATCCTCACAGCAAAATCCAGGGTTCAGTCTCTCACGAAACAGACTGGCTGACACATGCACACGCAACCCCCAAGGATGCCAGGTCAAACTGTTGGTCTTCAATTCAGCCTCGGGATGTAACAGAGGTGAGGTGACCCGGTTTCTTCTGTTCTTCCGTAAAGTTTTTAAACAGGTGTTGACCTGGGGATCAGACCCGAAACCTATCTGGTATTTCAACGCCTCTAACTAATGGCATGTAAAGAGGGATGGCCTTCTCCGGAGGTAGGCCGATCAACTTACTCTCGTAGTATTTGACA
>NW_008765853.1:0-484 GCF_000715545.1 Opisthorchis viverrini
ACTTACCTATTTGGACTGTAAAATAAGTGGCAACAACAGTGTTTAGATTATTATTTTTTACTGTAACCGACTACGACAACATTCCGTAAGAAAAAGCACTCTAGGCTTTACCCTACATTCAAGCTACTGGTAAATTCGCAAAATTCCCAGGATCAGGTTTTTGAAGCCCCTAGAAACTGGTTAAAATAAGTCTAACGGAAGCAAGCCTGCGAACATTTTGCCGACAAATATTTTTTTATTTGGTGTTCACACNCATCAAAACTGAGTGATGCGTAGGCTGGTGTTGCAACTACAACAAAAGCAAGCCACCTATTTCAGACGTTTAATTTTGTGCATAGCGATGCCACTAGTTTGAAATTTTCCCTGTAAATTGATTGTAAGTTTTCTGGAACACACGCTTATGATGGATGTTCTTCTTTTCAGGCTGAGCAACAAACCAATTGAGGGTAGAAACGTTCGTCGAGTGCAAGAACACAACATAGTG
>NW_008765854.1:0-484 GCF_000715545.1 Opisthorchis viverrini
AAATGAACTCGAGCAATCCATTTGGTGCCCAATTTTGACCAGATGCTCGAGGATAAAACTATGAGATTTTATTTCCACAAGTTCTGTGTAGTGTCCTAAAAACTGTGCTCCAGACGTGCATCTGAAGAGACAGAACGGATGTGTTGGCTGAACTGGGGGACTGTCCTCTAGGCACGAAATCATTGGTAGGCAGGTTGTTCAGCCGAGTAGGCAAGTAGACAGATTACGACCGGAAACGTCTTGGTGATAGCGGGTGAAGGTTTTGAGTTAGAAAATCAAAGCTTCCCTAAATTGGATCAGATAAGGAATTTCCCATTGGTGTTGAAATCTCGGATAAGTTACCTTCCATGGGGCATTTTAGGATCAAGAGTTCCAGGTTATCAATTTCTTTGAAAACTTATCTGGTTTCATTCCA
Organism: Opisthorchis viverrini; assembly: GCF_000715545.1. NCBI lineage: Eukaryota > Metazoa > Platyhelminthes > Trematoda > Opisthorchiida > Opisthorchiidae > Opisthorchis > Opisthorchis viverrini. The sequence goes on from NW_008765854.1 coordinate 416, forward strand.
TTTCTAAGGCAAACTGCACACTAGACGCCTCCACAGCGCAATGAAACTTAAATTTGGAAGTGGCCTTTC
>NW_008765855.1:0-484 GCF_000715545.1 Opisthorchis viverrini
TGATGTAAGTTCACATCAACTTCGGAAATTCTGACGCGTCAAGCGCGATCATAAGCACACCAGGCGCGGTAAACAAAAAGATCACGAGGTCACTTCTTACATATTATGAGACCAAAGCTCCCAAGGAAGAATTGAGAATTGAAGTTGTCACGTGCGACATTATATGATATTTCGCAAGTCTCTTAAGCCCGTTCACTTCAACAAATCCAAACCATCACAAGCACCTAAAAGGATTATCAGAGAATTACATCTGTGTCACATAAAGCCTGTAGGAAAGCGCTTTCCAGGGTTTTCCTGGGCAGCGCACTTCATATTATTGTAAAATTAATACGCGTACGTTTTTCATCAGATGCAGCCGCTTGAAATCATTTTGACAGGCTTTTCCGCGAAAACCGAGAATTTAAGGTTGATAAAAGGGACATTGTCACAACCTTGCCCCATATTTTCTCCAGCCTACAAATGGGCCTACTTTCAGTCCATTTTT
>NW_008765856.1:0-484 GCF_000715545.1 Opisthorchis viverrini
CCTGAAGCCAAGACTAAGGCAGCTGGTAAGCGCGGACTGCCGTACATTGATATGTATGTATCTATAAACTGTTGTGTAATATTGCATCGCGGAAAAACACGGAACAATATTCAGCTTAAAAGGCAAAATGGGCCTTATCTGATAACATAGTGTTATTGTTTCTTGAAATGTATTTCACAGGTGTGCGCATTAAGGCGCGCTTTGATAGCATATCAAAACCCTCAACAATAATGTGGGTTCAGACAATTTGACTAACCAAGGCAACGGTTCTTTTCATCCCTATTGCAGCGATCTTTTTTCAGGAACAATACATGAATTAAAATAAACTGTCATTAATTTCGCAAACGTATAGAAGCATAAAAGGTATTCGGATGATTAAAATTCAGTCAATAAGCGTTTTATGGACAAAGTGGGAAATAACACGAGATAATAAACTCTACTTAGTTCGAATTTAAGGTGCGTACACGGGTGATTCAAATACCAT
>NW_008765857.1:0-484 GCF_000715545.1 Opisthorchis viverrini
AATAGCTGCTCTAAATTTTCACAAAACAGCTTTCAAACTTTCAGCAACTTGCTGAATGCTAGCCGACATCCTACAACTTCTCCTAAATTCCGTCAACTTTAAGTTCTAATCGACCTCAAACTGTGCAAAATTAGCAAAACACACTCGTCTGCACACAGATTTAATTTTCGTGTGAGACTCCACTGAATCCTATCGTAATTTCTTGTTCATGATATTGTTCCATTGACTGTGCTGCACAAAGACTACCATCTGTTTCAGTTGGTATCGCGGTACACCTTTTTTAAATGAAGCCATCAAGTTGAATTCAGATTAGCGTGCTAGTTTTTGAGTTGAACGATTGACAAGTGTTTAGGGACTTGACTACCTGAGGAGCCTCAAGCAAAATGGAACTGTCTGTGAGATGTCGAAAAGTTTTCAGTAAGGTTGTGAGTAGCTCCTGCATTAGGAAAATATGCTGTGATGTCTCAAATATCGTACCAACTGA
>NW_008765858.1:0-484 GCF_000715545.1 Opisthorchis viverrini
AGAAACGACGAGGTAAATAACTTTTGTACTTATATTTTTCACAGTTTACCACTGTTAAAAGTAGCATTATTGTGTACATATGGAAGCCATGAAGTCAGAACAGTTGTTTGGACGATAGATAGTGTTCTGTATGGTGTCTATGCACTTTTGGTAACAACTGTTTATTCTCTGGACAAACTACTGGCATTTTTTGCATTTGGGTTTCAAAGTTTACCATCTGAGATAAGTGGTTAACAATTAGAGAATGTTGTTTGAAATCACGAGTTAATTTGAATTTTATCAGTGTGATTTAGATGAAATTAACCGGACCAGTGTTGCTTGAGGAAGGTTTCCTGCTTCATAAAGAAACTACTCACAAAGTTGCTGGAAACTCTTCGACAGCCCACGACCGGTTTCGACCTTCTTGGGGCTCATCGGGTAGGCGCAGTCCTCGAGTTTCTGTCAACCTCATGATTTACTTAAATCCAAATTGAACTGTTTTCGA
>NW_008765859.1:0-484 GCF_000715545.1 Opisthorchis viverrini
TTGGTCCCAAGATAAACCGTTCGCGTGGTATATTTTAGAGCACTCGACCCGAAAACAAACTGCCTACGCCAACCACACTCATACCCTAGGCTTTTTGTTTCAGCTGAGAGTTCTTACAACTAAATGCCCAATCGTGGAGCCCCTATCTTCAGAAGTGTTCACGGTCTTCGCCTGAGGCCCCGCATATATCCTCACAATTTTATCAATGTTCACACAATATGCACGTTCTACCACTTTGTATAACGGCTTCTTTGTGTATGACAAATAAGCTAGACTCACCTGTTGTACAGTGATTATTGCGGCGCCTACTTGTAAGAATTCTGAATCATTGGCGATTATCTATATCAGTGAATGCCAAGCCTCCTCTGCTGACTGTCACTAGCAAAATTTGGATACATATGAAAATCTTTGTCCTTCATTAAAACATATCATTTATTCATCGATATCTTCTTCCCTGTCCGAAATCCATCACACTGGACTTAAC
>NW_008765860.1:0-484 GCF_000715545.1 Opisthorchis viverrini
GAAGCCGGTTTTCACTCTAAAAGCAAACGACTTTGGGAGGCACCCACATGAATAGCTAAACTTGCTGTCTGATTAATGTTAGTCGCAACTTCTAACATAAGTGGGTTGGGCTTTAACAAAATCCGGCCCACTATTTATTGTCCATTAACCCCTCTCCCTTTGTACTAGTCCTCACTGAGGCTCAAACCTTCAAATCTTGGCTTTTCCAGTCGTGCACTTCATCTGTGTTTTCGTTCTAATGGTGGACTACGCGCCTACACTCACTCCTTTATACTCGTTTGAAATCCTCACGGTGGACAAACGAAATTCTTTCAGATTTGTTAGCTTGAATTCAAACTCTTTCGAATAAGAGAGACGCGCCCTCTTTTTTCATATTTGTTGAGACTTTAAACGAGAACAAACAATTTAGACAATTCAGTGAATAAACTTACACCCTCGACGAATTCTCGACCTACAGATCCTGTATGCAGGAAGGCCGAATTAT
>NW_008765861.1:0-484 GCF_000715545.1 Opisthorchis viverrini
GATAATGGTTTTCCTAAAAACAAGGTGCATAAAAAGTTTAACCTCCTATCTCATCGTCCGCAAAAGTGCACTTAATGTTCTCTGATAAACGCCTTCGCGGCGAAAGGCTTCCCTACTTTCACCGGTACATAATTTACAAACTGGTGATTGCAGATATTCGGTATACGTGTCGCTGGATGCTAACACGTAGAACGTTGAATCACTCCGAAATTAATGATCCAGATGTTCATCGCCTCGATTAAGTTTGTGTCAAACTTCAAGCAAACGAACTTACGCTTGATGTCTCGCCAGTAAGTCGCTAGGCCTGGGAGAGTGCGCGTTGACTTTGTTCATTCTGGAAGTCACACTACTCACAAGTTTGCTGAAAATCCTTCAACTGCTCACCACCGGTTTCGTCATTTCCATTAATCTTTATTGGTCACCAGGTTTCTATTCTATTATATTCTATTCTATTTTAACCGAACTTGGACAGATTTTGAGAATT
>NW_008765862.1:0-484 GCF_000715545.1 Opisthorchis viverrini
TCTGTTTATTCCATTGGTGCTTGTGGAATGAGTAAAAACAGCCGAATGATAACCTCACTCTATCACGCGTGTTATACGTTTGGTGTTGGGAGGTAGCGACCTATACAAATGGTCCGGTGTAAATAAGTAAAATGTATTTTGCGTTGTCACAGAAACATATTGTGGGACTTTTTAGATTAGGTGGCATATTTTTTGACATGGTGTTTAAAAATTATGGTACAAACTTCAATAGTTTCAGGATTTGCCGGAGTAAGTTCTTGTTCAATAGGATATCTAGATAGGTTTCTACTGATGGAAATTTACCATTGATCTAATTGCCTACTATTTTCCGGTACGGTGCACTGCGCTCTGAAAGAACCTAGTGTTAAGATGCGTCAAAACATTATTTTGTCGATTGTATTGTTAAAATAATGGGAGTTTTTTGTTAAATAACTGCTTAAAATAGTAATTTTGACAAAAATATTTAATAATGCAAAAACATACT
>NW_008765863.1:0-484 GCF_000715545.1 Opisthorchis viverrini
ATGGGTAGTACATTACAAAAAACATTATATCTCATTCATATACAGCAAACAACCAACGAAAATGACCAATTTTAGCTTATCTCAGCTCCCTGGAGAGAAACAACTCCACTTTGAACAAGTACCGCTATGAATCATCACTGACCTGGATTATAAAAGCGGTATGAAATCTCACAATAATAGCAGTGACAGGTATTGAGGAAAAAAGACGATAAGAACTGCTCATTTCATTCCGATCGATAGGCCACAGTAATGCCTTCCAATGACTGTACACGCTGAGCAAACCACGGCATCTTCATAATCACAATGTCTGGTCTTTTCACACAAATTTTGTCGTGACCGGCCAAACCGTTACAAACCCGATGGTTTGTAACGTAAACGTATAGCTACAAAGGTTCATACCAGGCAAAAATTCGTCCTAACCGTGCTCGCAATCTACACTGCGTAGGTGACTTGGTTCTCCATAGGAAATTAAAAATCAGTATAG
>NW_008765864.1:0-484 GCF_000715545.1 Opisthorchis viverrini
AATACGACCACACTCACCAAGCTCAATTATTCGGCAGGATAACTGATCAAGGAACTTGCCTACTTATAATGAGTATCTGAACAGCCAGGAGATCGGTAATATTTTCTAGTTGTTCCATCCGGGGCCTATCCTTATTGGGCTAAAAGTAATGACTGATATGCTAATCATTCTGTCGTGTTTCGATGTCTGAACATCGTTAGTTCTGGCCACTTAGCTTGCTCAGTCGATCAAATAATGTGACCTCCCATGTTCATGGTAACTACCATAAAGAAAGCAGAAATACTGGAAGCAGGTTAGACACTGCAAAACTGTTTATGCCAGTCAGCTTAGTGAGTTCAACTCATAGGTTATACGGCTGGTTACTTGTTACAGAAGAAGGTTGGTTTTATGCTGGGATACTAAGCATTAGGACGGTGAAACCACGTTTCGGGATTTACCCGCTGAATCAGGCCAGTTGAGTCCCAAGAAGGCTAATTTGTACCAG
>NW_008765865.1:0-484 GCF_000715545.1 Opisthorchis viverrini
GTTGATTGTGGGAAAAGATAGGGGCTTCCGCAAAACAGGAAGGCCTGTGGCTATATCGACTACAATGGTGTGAAGCGCTTCTGCCAACAAAGTGATTGGCACAATTGATTTCAAAGCAACACAAATTATCAGACAGGCGTTGGACCGTGGAGTGGTCACTTGGTTCCCTCACCATATAACGGCGTAAGAAATGACTGTTCTAATAGACAATTCGACATATCGAAAATTGCGCCGAACACATACAGTTATTGCCACATCATTCCGGTACGTCAGTAGATCATAATGACCCTGAAACTTCCCAACTTCGAGATTTCCTATCGTCTGAAATGAGCAATAAACAGACGCTCATAAGAGTATTATCAACTCAGAAGGCGTCCTGTTCCACACAAAAAGGAAGAGGTTTAAAAAAGGTCCATCGTTCTACACTGAGGTAATACGTGCGCAGTATCCGTTTGGCTGACGTACATTCCAAATGTGTGCTTGG